>NC_141991.1:205882753-206033467 GCF_049901715.1 Pseudonaja textilis | reverse complement strand
TCAGTTTTGCTCTTTGATATCTGGTGGAGGAGACATGTATAGGTAGGTGTTATAAGTGGTGGGATAAGTTGTCTGCCAAGTTGCCTGGTTTAGGAGTTGGAGTGCAGAACTAATCTGAACTTGCAGCCTATGAGCAGTTAAGCCCCTATGCAAAAACAGCCCAGTTGATGGATCACAGAAACAGAAGGACAGTAGATAAAGCAGGATAATAAGCAAGAACCCCCACGAGTACAAAGGAATAGCAGTGTTAGCAGTGGGATTATACCTTGAAACAAACAAAATACAACGTAAAAAATGATGCTGCCATCCTCACAAATAGATAAATAATAATTAAAAAATAGTTAAATGAAATCGCTTGCTTGCAACAATAGCAAAAATATATAACAGACTCATTGATGACAGAATTAGTAATATGCACCTAGTTGAACCAGCTTTCTTTCCTGAATTTAAATCATCCTTCTGGGAAATATAAGTCTATCTAGATGTGTGCTTAAAGAAGAGGACTAGCACTTGAAAAAGCTGATAAGCTGGGTATATAAAGACTTTACATAAAACTTGGCAAGCACTTTGGAAAGTTCTGCTCAGGGACTGTTCAAGCAGATGCTTCTGCAGAAGCCAGTATCTAACTTCTCCTGCACTCCAAAATGGACAAAAGGGGAGTGATGACAACTAGAAAGGAGGGGCATGTCTACAGCATCCTAAATTGACCAATAGGAGCTGGGAAGAAGACAGTCTTTGACTATACCTTCAATCACATAATCAGTGACAGATGATAGATTATTCCTCCAGCCAACTGTTTCTAACTGGAAGAGTTAGAAACAATTTAAGCAGCCTCTGCTCTGGGTTGAGGATAAGAGCAATGCACTGTCATAAGTATATGTCATATAAAAATGATTATGAGGGCATATTTATGCTGCAGTGAAGGGGAAATGAGGATGAGTCCTAACTCTTCTGGAATGGACATTAATCTTCACATCTGTTTTTTTTTAGGGATATGGGAATGATAAGACGTTTGCCTATAAATAGAAACCACAGTCCTTGTTAGATTTCAGTTCCCAGCACTATCACATAGGCCACCGTTGGCAATGTCTGGTTCAGAATTTAAGATAAATAGCTCTTGCTTTTTATAAATTATCACTCTCATCTATCAACTATGCTTTTCTAGATGTGTAGTAGAGATATACAAAATGCCCCTTCCCCAATTAGTCTGTGTTAGCATAACATTTGTATTATTTTGAAAGAAAATAATTGAGGGGAAATAATGTTTCTTTCAGATAAAGACCATTAAAAACCAAAAAAATAATAAAACAAGAAAATGCAATTGCAGGGCTTATGGGCTGCTCAGATCAACTGACTGATTCAGCAAAACATAAGTAAGTAGCAGAAGAAAGTTATTATAAAGAATATAAAGCTATCCTACTATAACTAGAATATTTAGAATTAGTAAAAATTCATCCAAGAAGAGCTAAGGATGGACTGATTGGAATAGGTCATATGGATGATCAGCCAGATTCTCATATATTCTCCTTAGATTGTAACATTGGAAGAAGAAAGTTGGCATTGGACACAATTTCAAAGCAAAGCCATTATGTGTGGCTTCAATCTCTCATCCACGTTCAGTAACCATGTTTGGGCAGACTCTTGAATAAGACTTGTGGTTTTATAAATGTTAATGAATGTTTGCAAGAACAGCTCTTATTATCAGATTTGCATTCAACCGGAGTGAGCTTCCAGCTGATTGGCTTTCAGCCAGTGAATATGAAATATACTCATTCATTTATTAAGTTACAAAAAATATTTTTTCCCTAACAACCCAATCATTTACAGTATCATATACATATACATATCTCAAAGGTGCTTTTTCAAGAGGCAACTGGACTTTCAGGTTTTTCTTTGAAGACATTTTGCCTCTCATTCAAGAAGCTTCTTCAGCTCATCCAGGAAACTTCTTTAACTTCTTGGATGACAAACGAAACATCTTTTTAAAAAAAACAGAAAGTCTAGTTGCCTCTTGAAAAAGAGGCACCATGAATTGGATGACTGATAATCTCCATAGACATATTATATACATAGCATTTCTGTAAGCCTGGAACATCCTTGCAGGCTTGATTTACAAAAGTCAATCAGAGTTATATGGATAAAGGCAGAACTAATCATTTAATAAAGGCAGATCAGGTCTTAGTTTATATTATTGATGTTGGTGAAACTCATGACAACAGGATTTGTTCCTCATTCCTTTCAATCTCAAGTCAGTTTGTAATGGGTTTTCTCTTTTATTCTAACTTTCCAATCCATGATCAATATATAGTGTGAATAGATTAAACGCAAGCAGTATCTGTCAAAATCTAAAGACCAAAGTATAATTTATGCTAATTGGGTAAACAAAACTAGTATATTAGGGTTTTAAAACCTAAAAAATATGTATAGAGAGGATGAGAATGTATAAGAGGGAGGAGTTTTTCTCCTCTGTTGTGCCACAAACCACATAAAATATGATCCTTATTTTACAGTGTTATTTCAAACAAAAGAACCCTATTTGTTCTAACACTATGAAATAAATTTATCTCCATCCATTTACTTACAATCGTGTCTATTTTACTCAGCTCATTAGTGTTCTCTGCTTGTCCTAAGGTAACTTTCTTGTAAAATATTTTTGTAAAATATTGGCTTAGCCCCTTGCCATTTTACTGGTCCCTTTTTACTTTTATTGAAGAAATAAGTTTTCTTCATAATGTTTTGAATAAGTGTCCAGGCTCACTGGGAGCCAGACAGCATATAAATTTAATTCACCATCATCATCTAAGGAAACCCTTCTTGCTATTCTTAGCCTCCTCCACCAATCTCAGCTCATTCTGAGCCTTTGCTTTCCCGGCATTAGTGGTACAATTTTGTGCTACAGAATCTGACTGAACATTTGCTTTGTGATCTAGTCCTCTTATATATTCTCAGAACTTCAATAAGCATCTTTTTCTTCAGTAACTCCCCTCATCTTGAATTTCTTTTCCTATTAGTTGCTTCTGCCATGGAAACCTACTTACTACTTCACTGAGTCTAATGAAATCTGCTTCTTTGAGAACCAAGTGATTTGTTTTCCTATAGTCAGTTTTAGTTGGATTAAAAAATTCCACTATGTGGCAACTTTTCCTTGCTACTTCCACTTCATTTACTTAATCTTCCCTAATGGTTGGTCTGAAGTCAAAGAGAGCTGATGCTGTTATCCCTTTCTCATATTTTGAAGCATAGAGAGATAAGGTTTAAGCTTAGCAGATATTGCTGTCCATCACATTTTTTCTGCTTTTTAAATTTGCTTTTGGATTCGTATCTTCCTTCAGAGGTATCTGAAAGAACTGAAGGCAGATTATTTACAGAGATAACAAGTAAATGAAGCTGTTTTTAATTACAATTACTGATGAGTAAAATGAATGTCTCCTTATAATTTTTTTTACTTGATCCCTACATGTCTTCTGGGATTTTCCATTTCATTTTTTTTTTCAAGTAAGAATGACTAGGTGATTCCATCTACAGGACATATACCACACTATATTTCCAACAAAATCTACAGACAGGTAAAGGGGGAGGACATGATAAAACAGGTTTGGGGCAAAATAGAGGTTCATGAAAAAAAGAGCCACACACTCACATATTCTCTCTTCTCTCTTCTCTCCCCCATCTCTCTCTCTCTCTCTCTCTCTCTCTCTCTCTCTCTCTCTCACACACACACACACACACACACACACACACATCAAAGTGAACTGCTGCACCTGCCATCTTGACTTCTATTACCATTCTCTGTAGGTCCACTTCTTCGCATTTAAATATGGCTCAGTGCAAGAATAACAGTGCTGTTTAAAATATACATTTAAAAACTATGCATTTGTTCTGCTTGGTGTAGTTAAATCCAATTAAAGCGTAACCTTTCTCCTGAAAGTAAGTTTTGTTTTTGTGCATCATCTAGAAAGTTTCAAGATTCTCTACCATTAAATCTGGGCACTGATTACCTCCACTGTTTTTGAAGGAGTTGAAAGGCTTTGATCCAGCAAAAAAGAAAAAAACCCACTTATATTTATTCAACTTGGGCCATGTTTCTTTCCGTTTCATTGAGAGCCAGCAATGAAAATTCTGCCTTAAATTAGTATCAGTCAAAGTATTAGCAGCTTCAGTCTCCTGGAAGTTAAAAACTCAATTTCAGAGAGCTCCACTGCCAATTTAGAAAATTGCAAACCAAACTGTCAAGTTTCTGTGCTCCCTCCTGTCACCTCCCTAGAAAAAACAGAAAGCAAATATGTTACTGACATTAATCCCAAATTTTATGAGAAAGTTGTGTGATACGTGTTATCAGTGATTGTTGAATTATTATTTTTCATCTGCTTCGCTAAAAGTGCTATAGAAATGACAGACCCTTTGCTGTTGCCTGTGACTGATGTCCTCCATAGTAACTTGTTAGAATGGCTTACAATTCTTAGGGATTTCAAATCATTTTTTCCCTGCACATCAGTTGATATTAATGAATCCAGACAAAAGGAGTAGATAATCAGCTAATTTGATTATGTCTGAAAGCCTTTTTCTGAATGATTCTGCAAGAACAGCTACTTGATAGCCTTTGAAACAAGAAGCCATTTCAGCATACCATTAATCATCTTTCTGCATCAAATCTGTTTTCTGCTTCTGATACATTATGCCTGAATTATATAGGGACATTTCTGAATAGCCTGGAACACACTCATCTTTTGGATGCAGAGTTTTTAAACTCCTCGTTCAAAACACATTCCATAGGGGAAAAAAGGGTATACAAAAATATGTTGTTTACAATAATTACATCCCAAATGCTTGTTATGGAAAATTGCCTTATGAAAATAAATGTTGGTATTTTCTATAATTTGCAGGTGTAACATTTGGATTGAACACCTGCAAAATTGGTATAAAGTGGAAATAGCTTTAGCTTTCTATCCCTAAACTGAACGAGGAATAGTTGATGAATAGGCTTACCTACCGTCTCTTTACACCATTGAGTTAAACTTTAATTTGAGATGACTATTTGGTCTCCAAATTTGTGTAGTAGGCCACCTGGACCATTCATTCTCTTTTTCTAAGATCTGTCTGCTTAAATTTACAAGTAGCAAAAAAGCAAGCAGTAATTTGGTGATTCTCTGGAATTAAAATGGGGGAGATGTGGATCTAAAATGCTTTTCTCCCCCCTCCAAATGCACAGTATTTGTTACCAAAGCACCATAGCTACATCCCAAGATAGTAGCCCAGACAGCAAAAAAAGCATCTTTAGATAATTTGGCTCTCAACTTCCTTAGTATGGAATTGTAATAACGGTTCTTGTGTTGAGTTGCAACTTGTGACAACACATAGTTGGTTGACAGAGAAAGAATTTCATGTGTCTCTGTTTTTTATTTCCAGCCTGCATTATATGTCTGTATGGTGTGAAAGACTAATTCGTTATCTACTAGAATAAGTCATAGGCTCCCCAAAAGTTGGAAAACACAATATATGCCTCTCAGCATAGAACACAGTATTTGGTCTTTTCTAATGATCTTTGCAAATCTTGATGACATTTCTGTCTTAAAAAAAAAAGAAGAAGAAGCAGTTGTTGGAGACTTTGAACAATAATATGTTAAGTTTCATCTTCTACCAAGCCCAGGTGATTTTTTTTTTCACATCAAAGTATCATTTCTATCAAGCATTAAATATACTAGACCCAGCTACCCACTTTAGCTACTGTTTTTCTCAAAAAAGGCTGAGCCAAAATTGCATTGAATAGATTTAGTTGGTCCAATTACAGCAATGTTCTAATTTTATAGTGATACATGTCATCATCTGCCAGCAATGCCTCTCTGGATTCTACATAAGACAAATGGAATAATCCATGCTACAATGGACTTAATGGGCACTAGTTTGACATTAAGACTCAAAAGAAGAATAAAATGAAATCAAAGCATTTCAGCCTTCTACTTCACTTGTTTGCAGATCTCCAAGTGACCATTCTGTAAAAAGATAAAAGCACCATTAAGTAAAAGATTGCTGAACACATATACATCAAAAACTTTCAGGCTAATCCCAAAAGCTCTCAACAAATACAACAGGTTTTTAATACATTACAATTGTTAGTTGATAAGGTACTTCAATCTTGGTCATTGTAACCTGCATCTGCATAATCAACCTATTTTCTTTTTCTTCCACTCCTCATCCCATTTTAAAACCTACATTAATCAAAATATTCTACAGATACAGATCTGATAGAGTGAGCCATATTTCACAAAAGTCTATGTTTAAAATAAAAGGTGTTAGTTGGAAAGGGTCCTGACTCCTTTATTATTTATTTATACTTTATGTCTTTTTTTCCTAACAGTCAGTTGGATTTTGCCTTCCTGTAATTTAAATCCATTATTTTATGCCATGTACTTTGGAATGAGACAAAACAAGTCTTTAACATGTTCCATGTAAAATCCTTTCCATTATTACTCAAGAAAATAAAGACTTATTTAAATAGAAATGCTTTCTTGTGTATCACAAGAAACTGTTATTATACACTTGCCTAAGATAACTTTCTGGCTCTTACAGACTGCCAATTGAAGAATCTAATCTCTGATGGCTAGGTAGGGTGATTGAGAGTAAGGTCATTTTTCAACTGCAGGCAGACTAAAGGAAGATTATTATCTTCTTCCAAACTTGAGTTCAGGGTGGGATATGGGACTGAGATTGCCTTGTCAGCTTGATGGATGATCTTTGTTTGGGGATCAGCAAAGGCACTGTTCTTCTGCTGATTCTTTTTTTACTTTTTTTAGTAATCTCAGCTATAATATCTTTCTCAATGACCTAAGAGATTTGAACATAAGAAACATAGTCTTGAAACGGCCCTATTCTTCTTTTTTGGGGTTATTTCAGATGGAACCACTTGATGACAGCTCCTCAAAATGGGAACTATTTTATAATGTTGCTTAAGACTCCATTTTGTGTCCACTGTTCTGCTTATTATTCTCTGGATGTTATAAAGCAGACAGAGTAACTCCACAAAACATCCATAACAAGGTCTTTTTTACTGGTTCATCAGGTATCCTCATAACTCACATTTGTGATAAAGTTGTTCTTAATGTCCAAACCTTTGCATATCTGTCTTGTAGTGTAGAAAGATAAAGAGGTCTCAACCCCATGATGATTGAAGCATGGTATAGTATGGTGGTTTCAGGCAAGAGTGAGGGAGCCTTCCCCAACCCAACAAGGGTCAATATAATGACCAATCACTATTACAGATGTGGTCACATGACATGGACTATATTTCCCAGGATACTTTTAACTACATTTACCATGATGCATTCCCTTAAGGGGACAACTCACAATTCCTAAGTAACTATCCCAAATCCCATTAACTCTAAACGGTCTGGACAGCACATCCACATTTTTTCCAATATCTATATAAAAAATCACTGGACATTATTATAAGTATTTGAAGATGAATGCTATAGTACACTGATAACTCACATGTCTATATTTTTATAACATTTTCAAGAATGTTAAGCAGTCATTTGAATGTTTGTATGCAATTGCTTCTGGGTGTGATGAGAGATAAGACAAGGCAGAAGGACTCATTATGAAGGACTATAACTTCAGAGAGACAATAGACCATCATATTATAGATGTGATCACCAGAGAAGGAAGAGAGAAAAAACAGGGAAACAGGATGGAATTGCTTCCAAGCCTAAGTATCTCTCTAGTTTCCCAAATTAAAGCAATCAATTTAAATTGATGGATTAAGCTGTGTTACTCTCTACAAGATAATAACCTTAAAACTGCTATCACAGCTGGACATGGGTTACCTCTTGACTATAGTAACACAGTCAGTATGAGCTTTTTTAGAAACTTCACTTGGCAGCTAACTTGGTCTTTAGAGGAATACAAAGGAACCATATCACACTTGCACTTAAAATAGTGAACTGGTTACCAATTTATTTCTGAATAAAATACAACTTTGGTTTAACTTTATTATTTACTTATTTATTTATATATTTGGCCACACAACTCCAGTGGACTATGGGCAGTGTACAAAACTAGAGAAACATTAAACTCTGACTAAAATAATTTAATATACTGCAAGATAAAAATAAGTAAAACACAAGTCATTGAATTAATAATAAATATCAATCCCAGTCCTGGGGCCAAGGCCTGGGTTTCAAAGCTTCCCAGAATTCCAAGAGACAGGGTGCCATCCTTATCTTTTGCCATCCTTATCCTTTATCTATCTCTTCCAGAGGTTGGGAGCTGCAACAGAGAATGTATGCTTTCATAAAATTCCATATTGGTTCCATAAAATGGAAATGTTGAATGCACGTCTTCCAGGTACAGTTTTTTTTTTCTTTAATCTTTAGAGAGAGTTTCTTCAACAAGAGATGAAAGCTGTTCCAAAGTTCCAATAATGCCCAAAAATCTTCTATGTCTCTTGTTTCTGGTCACGCTCTCATCCACTCACATCCATTTACGTCTCTGATTTTATTTCCTATGGAATTAGGGCCATTTTCAGACTGTCCATGGTTCACTGAGGAGAGAATAAGAGACTTGATATTTGGGAACACAAGGTCTATAAGTGGCTCAGCTGTGGTGATTGTAACCAGAAAGGTTCAGATTTTCTAACTTAAAGAGTATTGCCTTGTTCTTTTCTTGGTAAAGAGCCAAAGGCATTAATGAGGATTTTCAATGGACAGATTTTTCCTCTACCAGATCTCACTGTAGCATTGCTGCTTGATCTGATAAACTTCTCACATGAGTGAAATGTCGGCCTTTGCTGGTCAGTGCTTTGACTCTTTCTTCAAGATGCATATGCTGTAAAGGTATAAAATATGGCCCAAGCACTGTAAATCTGCAGAGGTACTTGTCTTCATTTCTATTTCTTAAACATCACCAGAAAAAAGCAAGTTTGGTCTAGTGGTTGGGGCACCAAACTAGAAACCAGGAAGCTATGAGTTCTAATCCTGCCTTAGGCATGATTTGAGGCCAATCACTCTCAGTCCTACCCACTTCATAGACTTGTTACTGTGGGGAAAATAGAAGGAGGAAAGAGTATTTGGCATGTTCACTATAAAAAAGGTGTGATATATGGATAGATGGAGGGATGGATAGATGGATACAGTTTTTTTATTCCTTAAGGTTTGAGATTCTCAGTCTTCCAGGTCATGGTTGTCCCAAAGGTGCTTTTTCAAGAAGCAACTGGACTTCCCTTTTTTTTTTAAAGACATTTTGCCTCTAATCCAAGAAGCTTCTTCACCTCTGACTGGATGGCGAGGAGAAGAAAGATTTATATTCCTTATAGACAGCTGGTCATTTGCATTCTTTCAGAGAGTTGTATATATTTATTTCTCCAATTATTGAAAAGACTTAATATTTTTTGCATTGTGTCTACTTATTTTAGAATTCCAATCACTTGGAGGTTTATCTGGGCCACCTGAGGTTTATCTGTGTCACCTGAATAGTGCAAATGGATATAGAGCTGAAAGGATTGTGTTGTAGACTGAAGATAAATGATGTTGTATTCTTCCCCCTCTGTTGAAAGAGGGTTGTTCAATTTTGACATAGATGGTCTCTAAACCAATGGTCCTCTCTGTCCAAAATGTGGACTTCAAAAAAGTGGCCTTTGTCTTTTAAATGCAGATGGATTGCTGAATCTTGTCCTGATGGGTTTTTTCTTTTGTATTGTGTCATGTGTTTATGTAGCGGTTGTTTTGTTTACGCAATGTACAGATCCACAGAGGGGGAGGCACATGACATCATTTATCTTCAATCTATAACACAATCCTTTCAGAAGTTCCAAGAAGGTTCCACATCCATTTGCAGCACTCAGGTGACCCTGATTACACAGATCAACCTCCAGGTAGCCTCAACGACTCTTTAAAAGAATGCAAATGTCTAGCTGTCTGCAAGGAGTATAAATCCATCAATTCCCCACCACCCTGTCAGAGCTGAAAAAGCTTCTTGATTGAGAAGGGAAATTCTTCAAAGAAGAAACAATAAAGTGCAATTGCCTCTTGAAAGAGCACCTTTGGGATTTTTTATTCTTTCTTGTTGCCCCTTAGGCTCCCTTAAAATAGGCTGCCAAATTCATATTAATACTACTTGTTCATTTATCCACTGAGAGCTGTCTGCCTTCTATTTGTCCTAAAGGGTTTGGGCCAACATTTGCTTACTAACCAGCAAGCAGTCATTGAATAACTCATAAGGGATAATCCACTGTTCTCATATATCTCCTTTCTAGTAACACTAATTTGGGAGATTTTTTTTTTACCTTACACAAACCTAAATTACTGTATATTGATCCTCACCTTTCTTCTTTAACTGTTTCTGTCAGTCTGTGCTCCATTCAAAATCTAGAAAAGAAACTCTCAGACTCCAATTGTTAGAGCAAAGTTTTCTCTTTTACTAAATTTCAAAGTGGAAGCTACAGGGAAGATTCTGAATCTAAAGAATTTGGCGCGCAGATCACATATACAAAGGGATGGAATTGTTCCTACCCCACCAAAGTCCAAAAGACTCTTCCAATTAAAAGTTCTGAATATGATCATGTGGGCATCTTCAGGTAGTGATGAGGCCTCTGTCCATTGACCTTGACATATTTTGATAAAACTTTGCAGCTGCGCAAAAGGAAAGAAAGCTAGGCAAGGAAATAGAAACTTAAGGACAAGAATTTATACTCCCCCCTCCTCCTTCTCATCTACAGCACAGGAATGTAACACCTCCAGCTTTCTTCCCCTCCAATTCCCCCCTCCCCACATTACTAATGACAGCCGAAAGAGAGCAGTGAGCATATCAGTAGAAAGGATGAAGAAGAGATCTTGAGGCTGACAGTCTCTCCAAATGAGCAAGGCAGTTGAACTCCTCTTCATTTGCTATTATACATGTAAAATTTTGCTTATTGCAAGTCATTTTCATTAATATGATGCCCTTTGTATATATTAATTGAAGAGATATGCAATTGAATATATATAAAATGTGTACATATTTTCCCCAATAAAGGCATTTCATTCAATTTCTTGAGATTTCCAATTCCAAGATATGTGATTGGGAGTTCTAAAATAAGTAGACACAATGCAAAAAATGTTAAGTCTTTTCAGTAATTGGAGAAGTAAATGTCACCCAATTTTGGCCTTGTGCTAAGGAAGAATAATTGGTTGTTACGTTCAGAAATGTCACTTGGTCCACTCATCAACCTAGTAAAACTTTTTTTCATTTTGTTTTGGAAGCAGCTCTTGCTTTAGTCCTTCTTAATCTTCAGAACAGACAACATCCACTTCTTCCTATTTCTTCATGCTCCTGTCCCTGGAAACTGGAAAAAGAAGCAAGTTCTTTTGTCCCCATCCCCCATTACCCCTCAAAACCCAGGATATTTATACACAAAAGAGAACAAAAGAGAAAACAAATTTGTATAACAGCTGCATAAATAGATGACCATCTAACATTTAAGTATTAAATAACATTGTTGGCATGTAACACATAATTAAAAAAATCAAACACAGTTCACTGAAGAAGAATAAAGACAGTGAACATGTGATAGTTATTCCTCCTTGGTATGATGTCTACATATTAAATATTGATGGAAGCTTTGAAAGCCTCTGCTCTCCCACACTTTTTTTTTTTTTTTAAATGGATTGGATTGGAAAGCTCCAAACAAATATAGAAGACTATTCTCCGATTGCCATATTTCTCTCTCTATTGTGAGATGCGTAGCTTTGACTTATGATATAATGTTGATATTTTTCAATATATATGAAATATACATGCATTCCAGTATAGTGGAGTCTTGGTTGTTTGCTTGCAAACGTTTCATTACCTGACTAGGTAACATCATCAGTGCTGATGATTGTGGGGGATTACTCTCTGTAGTTTGCCCTGCCAGTGTTGGTGGAGATGTTGCTTTCTCCCTGGTAGTTCCTTGCTTAGGGTGTTATTTTCTACTTGCTTGTTTCAAAATATACTCAAGATACAACATACAATATTCAAGTTACAGCACAGAGCATACAAGATTGCTTTAAGATATAACAAACAAAGATTGTTTTGCCAAGATACTTTCCAGGATCTTGGCTAGAATCTTCAAGGATAAGGTAAGACTTAGAAAACCTGGTTTTCCAGTTCTGAAAATAAAACTGCTACTTTTAATTGACTTGAAGCCCCTTGCATATTTTATGCTTTGTTCCTCCAAATGGACTTTGTATGGTATTTCCCGTTTTATTTATCTAAGGTAATTCATGTTTTAAATGCTTCTAACTGATCGAACATCACTTTATAAAGATCAAGAAATATGTTTTTTAGTGACAGGGGGGTAAAGTAGTTTCTGCCACTGGAAGATTTGACTAATCCCATTCTTATCTATAGTTTCACTGAGTCTGCCTATATTTTAATGCTCTGATGAATACGTATTTATCAGACTAATACCAACAATAAATAATGTTATGGGAAATTGATTTTATTTCAATTTCTGCCTGGCCATCTTTGTAATTGAAAATATTGACTAGCAGGATTTACTTATTTGATATGTAGCCCTATTCTTTTCAATTCAGAAGCAAATTAATTGAGTTCAAACAGTTTTCTGATGTGTACAGATGTAACCTTTATATACAGGAACTAAACCCTTGTATGACAAGGGAACAGATCTCTTACCAGTTTGAGCAATGAAATAAAAGAAAGGGAAAACTTTGGCCAAATAAAAATTTGGCTCATAGTTTACCCTAAAAAGCAGATATGGATTATTTTATGGATCATTAACTTTCTGGATTGTGGAATTTTTAAAAAGGACACATTTTGGAAAGTTTGACTAAAACAGGATCTGAAGCAGTGGTGAAATTCAATTTTTTTTACTACCTGTTCTGTGGGTGTGGCTTGGTGCGTGTGGCAGGGGAAGGCTTGGTGCGTGGCTTGGTGCGTGTGGCAGGGGAAGGCAGGGGAAGTAAAATCTCCAGTCAGAGAAGGTATTTGCCAGTTCTCTGAACTACTCAAAATTTCTACTACTGGTTCTCCAGTCTGGTGAGAACCTGCTGAATACCACTGCTGATCTGAATGAAGAAAGAATTAAGTGTACTATTCCCTTAGAACTTCATGGGAGCTGTGTTTGTCCAAATACTCCAAATAAGACTTCAAAAGTTTCCCAAAACAATTATTTGCTATTCATCAATACGGAATCAATATTTTTAATATGATAAGATGGTGAAAAAAAAACAATGGAGGAGTTAATCATGTAACTGTATCAAAAAACAATTGCAAACAAGGATAATTATTCATTCATTCATGCATTCATTCATTCATTCATTCGGACATCCCAGAATTGTTCATAATATGTATGAAGAAAAAGATTTCACATTATCATATTATTAACTGGATGGAGATTGTAAAACTATTTCTTTCTCGTGCAAAGATATTAATTTTCTGACAGATTTCCAATTCTCCAGGAAATGCAATAAAACAAGCAAAACGCTTTTATATTCATTGATTGAAAACTGTTGGAATAATAGAGAAGAAAAACCCTTCATGTTCACAGCTACTAGATTGGGAGCTAGGAACACTCAGCAGGAGCCAATAAATAGCTGCGCATCTCTAATTCAAACTGTTGTCACCGAAGTGAGTGGTATAAGTTCCTGTTGATAATAAGATGAAATAAATGATTCCAAATAAGGCATACGCAACCTTAAAATCTTCCTGCCACCAAGTGGAATGTAGCAGGCAACTGATGCATTAGAGGAAGATAAAATGAGACACTATGTAAGCAAACATTTTTTCAATAGAAAGATGGCAAAACAATACACTGAGGCCTAAGAGTATTCTCTTAACCATTCTGCCATCATAAAAAGCAACAATGCACATTTAAAAAGAAGATGTGGGAAAATCTTTGTAGTAGATATAGATTTATATAAGAGATTTCTGTATGGAAAAGAGGTTTGGCTATGAATATTGCACAGTATTTTTGCATACTGCACAACATTTTGGAATTTGTATCTTTGAAGAAGGAAAAACAGTTTGGTGTAGTGATTATGACACCAGGATAGAAACCAGTAGAGTGTGTGTTTTAGGTCTTAGGCACAAAACCAGATGGGTATCCCTGGGCTAGCCACTGCGTTTCACCCTTTCCTTTCTCTTCCCCATTCTTTTCTTTTCTCACATTGGTTTGGCTTTTGTTTTGTTTTTTCTTGGTGTCTTTGAGTCCTTGACTCTACTATCTGGACAAACCCCGCAGTTTTCTTGGCAAAATTTCAGAGGTGGCTCATCCTTGCCATCTTTCTAGGACTTAGAAAAACAGTGACTGTCCCACAGCAGGTTTTGTGTCTAAAGTGGGATAGAAGTTTTGGGCTCCTGCTTTCCAGCCTGGTAGCTTGCCAAGTACAACAAACTGGGTCTTTTTGTTTGTTTGTTTTTATATAATCAAATCTAAATAATTTAAAAACTCAACTATTTTGATTTAAATCAAAGATTGACAGAGTTGGGAAGGACTTTACTGGATGTATTGGAGGTATTCTAATCCAATCCCCTGCTTAAGCAGAAGACTCTATACCATTTCAGACAAATAGTTGTTCAAGCTTTTCTTAAAAAGTTCCAGTGATGGAGCCATTTCATCTTCTGAAGGCAAGCCATCCCATCAGTAAATTTGTCATTATTTCTCCCTTTGATTAGTTTCCATCCATTGTTAGTCTACTTAATATCTTAGGAGCTGATAAGGCTGGTAATATAGGATCAGTGGTGGGATTTTGCACCACTTCGGGAGAACTGGTTGTTAAGTTTATGAACAGTTTGATGAACTGGTTGTTGGAAGAAATCATTAGGGCAGAGAACCGGTTGTTAAATTATTTGAATCCCACCACTGTAATAGGATGGTGTAATTTGAAATATTGTATATGATATACTGTGTGGAATATTACATTCTCCATAAATTCAGGTAATATACAGGAAGCCACAAAGATTCCATACCAACCAAATGGCATCTTCTCAAGTTGGAAAAAAGCTTTCCTCGTCTCTAAATAGGATACAGTAAAATTGGTCCCAGAGGTGGTTTTGTCAGTTTATTTTTCCTTATAGACAACCATAACTAACTTAAGTTTTAATATATTATGGTGATTTAAATAATTATAAACTTATAACTAATTATATGTTTTCTATCCCTATGAATGGAGCCCTTTAGGGTTATTAGACTTGGGTTGCAAAAATACAGATGTCCTCAGAATGACATCAAAGGATTAGAATTTTGTATCTTCTGGCTGCCATCTAGTGGTCTTCCAAATCTAGATCTGCTGTTCTACCTCTTTTGAAGCTGGAAAAGAGTTTTTCTAATGTCTGATGCAAGCTTAGCTCTATAGTGCATTAGGAAGATGGACACATGGCTAATAATTATGTTCTGGCTGGGGAATTTGGTATCATATTGGCTGGGAAGTTCTGGAAGTACTAGTCCATACATCTTAAATATTGCAAAGGTTGAGACACACTGCTCTATGTACTTATGTAGGAAGACAACTAGGGGTGGGATTCTACCGGTTCTGTCTGGTTCTATAGAACCAGATGTCAGGGCTCCCGGTAGTTTGGAGAACTGGTAAAATGGCCCCCTGGATGGCCCCATCCCTCTCCACCTGCTTCTTCACTCCCTGCCCAATCAGTCCCTATTGCATATGCACAACATCGTGTGCATGCGCGACATGCCTTCAGCCTGCTTTTGCCCACCAGGCCAGCTATTTCTGCCTGCCTTTCACTCCTGGGAAGCATAAAAGCAGCCTGGTTGAATCCCATTTCTCTCTGCTGCCCAGGAGCCATTTCCCGAAGGGAGGGGCCTTGTAAGCTTTTCGCTCTGCCGGGAGAGTCTCTCCCAGAAAGAGCAGGTGAAAGAAGCAGCCCGGAGCCGATCTGCCTGCTCACAGGTAAGCCTGCCCTTCCCCCACTGTCCCCGGGACTCCCTGGGCCTTGCCCAGCCTACCTAGCTGCCCTCCCCAACATCCCCGGGCTTGGCTGGCTGGTTAAGCCACCACTCAGTGCTCTCCCAGCTCTCCTTATCTCGTGGAAGGCAGCAAACCCAGCTGCCACCCATAAGCAGTGCCATCAAACAGGTCCACCACCTCTGCCACCCACAGAGGTGCTTTGGGAGGGCTGGGGTGGGGTGTATGTGTGTTTAAGTTTAAATACAAGAAATAGGAACTAATAATTGGGGACAATAGGACAGGGATGGGAGACAAGATTGTGCACTTATGCACGCCCCTTACAGACCTCTTAGGAATGGGGTGAAGTCAATAGAGGTTAGTTTGAGGATAAAGTAGTGGGGGTTTGAGCAGGTGACAACAGAATCAGGTAGGGAGTTCCAGACATTGACCACTCTGTTGCAGAAATTGTACTTCCTGCAATCAAGCTTGGAGTGGTTTACATTTAGTTTATATCTGTTCTGTGCTCTTGTGTTGTTGTTAAAGCTGAAATATTCATTAACTGGTAAGATGTTGTAACATATGATTTTATGTACTATGCTTAAGTCTAATCTTAGACGACGTAATTCAAGATTATCTAAGCCTAGAATCTCAAGTCTGGTGCAGTAGGGTATTCTGTTGCGAACAGAGGAATGTAGTACTCTTTTGGTAAAATACTTCTGGACTTATTCAATTGTATTTACATCTGATATACAATGCGGATTCCAGGCAGCAGATCTGAATTCAAGTCAGACGTGATATTCAGCAGGTTCTGACCAGTTCTGGACAACCAGTAGCAGAAATTTTGAGTAGTTCAGAGAACTGGAAAATACCACCTCTGACTGGAGTTTTTACAGTATCCTTCCCCTGTCATGCCTACCAAGCCACATCCACAGAACTGGTAGTAAAAAAAATTGAATCACACCATTGGTTCAAGTATTGGTCTAGCAAAGATTTTGAATGCCCTAGTTTGCAAATCAGTATTACCAAAGGAGAAGTTTCATAAAATTAAATTTACAACTTTTAAAGCCTTTTTGGCAATACTGTTGCAGTGAGATTTGACGCTTAGATCATTCAATATCAGAACTCCAAGATCCTTGACAAAGTGAGGGTCATCAACAAGGCCATGTCCGCTTAGCTTGTATTTGGTATATAGATATTTTTTTACCAATGGACAGAGCATTTGTTGGTAGAGGTTTGGAGTTGCCAACTATTCTTTCTGTGTGTGTGTGTGTGTGTGTGTGTGTGAGAGAGAGAGAGAGAGAGAGAGAGAGAGAGAGACAGACAGACAGACCAAGAAGGGGGAGGGAGAGAGGGAGAGAGAGAGAGAGAGAAACATGATAACAGTGCTCCAATATCTAAGGGGATGCCACAAAGAAGAGGAGCTCAATCTATTCTCCAAACACACAAAGGCAGAAGAAGCTATGGATGGAAACTAATGAAGGAGAAAACCAATGTAGAAATAAGGAGAAATTTCCTGACTGTTAGAACAATTTAATGAGTGAAATGGCTTGGTTTTCAGAAGTTGTTATGCTTCAACACTGGAGGTTTCTAAGAACAGATTAGGCAACCATTTAGTTGGACTAGAAGACCTCCAAATTCCTTCCAACTCTGTTCTTCTGTTATATTCACAATGGGCATCTGAAGTGAGCAAGTGAGATCACATGCATTATGATATTATTGAGTAGATAATGTGAATTATGTGGTTTGCTTCAGTCATGCCGTTGTGATGCATTGTCATCCTTTTAGCTAGTAAAGGAAATCTATTATGTCCACAAAAGTGCTTACAATTATTTCCTTTATTCATTTCTTCCAATATACAGATTTATATGCTCCTTGGACCAGAAATCTTGCTTCTTCTTTTTTATTGTTACTTGGAAAAGTAAATTCCTCTGATTCTAGGATTTATGGAATCAGCAGAAAAGCACTTTAGAAGGTTATGAAGACTTAAATCAGGCAAAGTCAGAAGCAAAAGGACTACAATGAAAGACAGGAGTCAATCATTCCTCCTGTGAAAATTTTTTTAATATCCCTTATCTTGTTATGACTTATGGATAGGAGAAATAATACTAAAAGTATTATTTAATTGTTATTGTTTCCCTTGGTATTACTATTACAACTCTTGATACCAACTTTTTTTGGAGATGATGACTTTAAAATCAACCAACAAAAGCTATCCCTTGAACCAATGAGAAATCTGTGCAGGTAAAGAAGAAGAACAAGAAATAAATGTAACCTGTCTAACTTGGCAGGAAGGTTTTTACTATTACATTTCTCAGCCAAAAATTATTTTTTAATTGTCAGGTTAAAAACAAAATCCTCCATGGACTGCCATTTAGGAAACCAATTCTAATTAAAACAAATTCTCTACAGTTGTTCGAAACAGCTGTTTAATGAGGTTTCACACATATGCATATACAAACAAGTTCTGCAAATATTCTTCTGAATTATATACTTGTAAGCTATGTATCAAATTTCTATTGTCAGGGGCCTTTTGAAGTTTAATCTAACTAAGACACTTTGATTCATTCGTTTGGTTTAAGGAAACAATAACAAGCAACATCTTTGTAGCATTGTCAACGGCTCAAGATTTGACTGTGACAAACCACAGGGAATTAGTCAATAAACATTTGTAGAATGAGAAATTACATTCATAGACCATCTGCACAGATTTCTATAAATGCTTTTTTCACAGGGTGTTAAATAAAATCAGTATTCCTGAGTGCTAGCTTTTATGTTAGAAATTTCACAAGCAGATATCTCTTTAGTGATTTCTTGGGAATGAGAATGTTTGAGGAAAGAGTATAATTTTTTCCCCCAGAAAGTATTGATAGTGTATTCATAGGAGGGGAAAATGAAACATCGGCATATGCTGCTAGATTATCACCTGTAATAACCTTACCTAATATAACACCCACTTTAGGTTGTTAATCCCAGAATCCCTGCCAACATGATCAAAGAGCTGGCCCATCATAGCAAGAGAACTATAATCATTGCTATGTTCTCAGCTTTTAACACCAACTCATTGGCATGCATGATACAGAGTCTGGAAGGATGAAAGAGAAGGTATTTTTCTGCCTTTCTGTATTAAAAGCAAATCCATTCACATTAGCAGAGAACAAAATTCTTTCCTGACTCAACACAGGAAAACTGAATTGGCTTGAAAATTGGTCTGTAGATCCTCCCAAGAAAATAGTGGACATTTTTGTAGTGGAGAGGAACTACTCTGTGAAGATATTCTGAACCAAAAAAAAGTGTGCTAAACCTTTCAGATCTTTTACAATTTGACAGGTTTTCATAGCCATATGAAATCTGCATCTAAAGCCCTGCTATATCTGGATTGACTTCCCCTCATCTGCTATTTGTATTGGAAGATAACATTTAAATTGGCACCAGTGGAGGCCAATTTTTGCCAGTGCAAATAGTAGGTTAAAAACCTTGGACAAACTGATTAAAGCAAATCTTTCCTTACACCCGATTCAGATTATCAAACATTCCCCACACTCATGCTCAATAATCTTCTCAAAGCCCTCCATGTAACTGAAATAGGCTGGAATTCAGTCTCAAATATTTTAGAAGTTGAATCATTGGGATTAAAGGGATCCGGATTAACCATCAGCAAATGATAAAGCACTAGATAAAGAAACCATGATCAGGTAGTAATGGAAGCTGCAGTGATAAAGGAGGATTCTCCTTTAGTGTTGCTCTGTAGCAGTTGTGAGATATTCAGTAATCTTTGTGGGGAAGCCTATCTCTATAAGCATTGGCACTCAATAATCTTAAATTTCACAATGAAAGAGAGCCAACTTGGTGTTTTCCCAGGCAAATTTAATGACTCCCTGAAGCCATTCCTGATCCCTTCACAATAATAACATTAGTAATGTATTCACTGGAGTTATGTATTTCTGCCTTATTTCTTTTTTTATACCCCCTTCTAATCTCCCCAAATTCTCTTCTCCCTAGTTTGGAAACTTCCATTCAGTACTAGATGATAAGACTCCTGAGAAATGTAATTTTGCTGCAGTGCCTACAGGAATTGTTTTTAGCATCAGTACTTACAGGTATTAGAGACTACAAATGCCAACAGCTGCAACCCATGAAGTTAATCAGAAGCTGCTAGGATACATTATTCATACTGATGCAAGTTCAGATAAGTGTTGGACAGCCAATTCAAAACCTCAATTACCAAAATGGCAGCTTATCTTTTCTGAATTTCTTGTTGCTTGGTTCATCAATAAACATGCTCAACTAGACATTGGAATTGATTCAGTCTGAAATGGTCCCACTTAAGTGTTTAACTGCTTTGATTTGAATTAACACTCTCCTTATTGTTTAAAATATTTCTCCACATGGGAGAAGCTGCTGTTTGAAGAAGTATCTCTTCTGATCAAGTGCATAGATCATGTATATGTATATTTCTGAAAAAAGATTTGTTTAGTACAATTTTTTTTTCAGACTTTAGAATGTGTGAATATGTGCATCCGGCATAGGGAATTGAAGTCCACACATCTTAAAATTGCCAAGTTTGAAAAATATTGGTTTAGTGCTATGTCCATCTATATACATTACACAGCTGCAAGTATTTGCATATGTATGTTCAGCAAATATACATTAACAGTGATCAAAAGATTTAAAATGTTAGCAAAGAGGCAGTAAAGTTTAAAAGAATAACAGTAGGGAGCCTGAACTAGAAAAATGTTGTGCATCTAGCAGATTCTTAACTACTGTGAAAAAGAATCACAGCCTACAACGTTGGCTGTTGTTCCTTTCACAATGTATTCTTTCAGCATTTCCTTCCTTGGCCTTGTTTTACATGGCAGGATTCTCTCTCTCTCTCTCTCTCTCTCTCTCTCTCTCTCTCTTTGTTGTTTGCCTCATAATCTCAAGCCAACATGAATTGTTCCATATTAGCAGGCTTGAAACCCTGCATTCCTATTGGTCCACAAAGACCACTACGTGATTGGACAGTCAGGACGGCTGTGATTGGTTCGCTAGGAGTCTACCGTGATTGGATGAAACCAATCACAGGAAACTCAAAGCAATGTCATTGGCCACCTAGCCGCAGCTAGCTCTATAAGAAGAGCTGCCACAAGCGCTGCTTTTTTACTCAGAACTAGCCTGTTAAATAAAGAGCTGTTGTTCACTTAACTGGAGTTTCTCGTCTCTATGAGTCCAACCTACCAAACTTAACATGAACTCTCTCCTTTTGGCATTTAAAGACTGAAGTGAATTAAAATTATCCCACAACATCTGCTTTGCCACTGCATATTTGGGTAAATAACAGATGTAATAGGCATTCCCTTTGAAGCACATGATGATTCTAGGTTGTTTTCCAGTCTCACTTTTATACTTGGCCAAATAATTTAAATCAGTTACCATTTAATAATATTCAGCTATCCCAGACACTAGAGTTGTTCTTGTAACATTTGTATGAAACACCTTCAATAATTCTATGTATGGCATTGCTATTAAAAAAAACAGCAATAATATTTAAAGTGATGCTCTTTATAATATTGGAACTGGAAAACAATGATGAATTTTGTTTCTTAACAGATATTAAAATAAACATGCCACTAAATGCAAATATATGATTAAAATAAATTATCTGTACTCCTCAGCACATCAGACTATAATGTTAATAATAATTTTATATATATATTCAATTTTTAGCACTGCTAATATATATTATTCATGTTCAGCTTTGCTTGATGATCCCAGACTACTGAATGAGCAATGAGTCAATGATTTAGACCAATTCCAGATGGGGAGTGGAATCAATCCCAAACTGAGTGGATTCCCCCTAGTAATCATACAAAACTATTGCCAGGAGCAGATGATATCTTAACTTCTTCCCGTTACAGTCTTGAGATATTTGTATAATGGTTGTAAGCAGCAAATTAGCCATTACTCATGAGTGGTTCTGTTTCACAGGCTGCCTGACTACACTCCCTGTGGCCAAGCAGTGACTCAGAGGGGACTTGATGTTGAGATCTCTTCTCAATTTCAGGAAATGAGTCCAAGACATTTTCCCCAAAGGAACTAGAAAGCCCTGATGTTCAGCTTCTAGGTTTCAAGAAATTTCTTACTGCTTATGATGTATTTCAGAGAACTTTAGAACTTTCTCAGAAAAGGAACATTTAAAATAATGAGAGGAAGAAGTGAAAGAATAGCTTTTGTTCTATTAACTTTTGAACTGAGACAACAGTTTCAGTAAACAGTAAGAAGTAAATACAGTGTAAGGAAGGCAATTTGCTCTCAATCATCGAATTCAAACCAGGACAACCTGCATGAATCTTTTTCTTTCTTTCTTTCTTTCTTTCTTTCTTTCTTTCTTTCTTTCTTTCTTTCTTTCTTTCTTTCTTTCTTTCTTTCTTTCTTTCTTTCTTTCTTTCTTTCTTTCTTTCTTTCTCTTCACACAAACACTTTTAATCAATTTATAAATTCCAGAGATTATTGTACTAACAATAAACCAGTTTCATAATACAAATTATTTCCACCAGAGAATTAGCTTTTGTAAGGAAATCAAAATATCTTTACAAAAGAAGAAAGATGGACAGCCTGCTAACTACCTGGGAGAATATAGTAGCTGAAAAAATCAATAGAACAGACCATTTCCTTTGTTTACAAATGGGATTACAGTTAACAGGGAACAATCCAATCCAAGCTTTGTTCTCAGCACCATTGACTAGAGAAGAACTCTGATTAGTTTCAAGGGCCTTTAGGAGTTGTCACTTGACTTCCAGCTGGCTGCTAGGATAGGAAACAACAAATGTGTATGTGAGATCACACGTTGCAAAATTATCTTCCAGCAAATTTCTTCTGCAGTTGTGCATTTACAAACTGGCCTTGCTTCTAAAAAAGAATCAATGCATTAAAAGTTTCACTTATTTCTGAATCATGTAGAGATCATTGAACCTACATTATATAGTTTTCCATAGCTTTTAGTTGTTCATTTATACCTGCTTCCTTCGCTCTGTAGTAGTGGTATTCACTTGCCTGTCACAGCTTTCAATTCCATTTATTTATTCTTGCCTGCTACCTATCTGTTCATCCTACCTATCGTCTTCCACACTCTCACTCACCAAATAATGTCTATCAACCATTACAGACAGACGTATAAGGAATGCCACTTCCCCAAAATAATGGACCCAAATATAGTGTAGATTCTGAATTACAAGTAGTTCATACTTCCTGTCTCTCTCATTCAGCAACTGTTCACAGTTACGATGATGTAAAAACATACAACTTTGACACCAATCCTCATATTTATGACTGTCACAGTATCCCAAGTAACATGATTATGCTTCCTAATTGCCTGCAATAAGCAGAGTTATTGGAGAGTGTGAAAGTAAAATTGTAAGTCAGATGATGTCTCATCTAATGAGCATGGTGATTCATTTAACAACCCCAAATAGGAAGTGACATTTTAAATCCATCAGAGTCAGGTGATTTTTCTGCATAGTGACCACAGAGCTTAGCAACAGATTTCCCAGTCATAATTGTGGTCACTAAGCAAGGACTGCTTGTATATGGGATATTTTTATTTGTCATGAACTGTAATAGATGCATACATCAATAAAACATCAGACACAATTTTGAAACAAGTCTTCATATAGTCCTGTGCACATTACTTGATTGTGGCAATTTGCCATGTTAAATGTATAATTGATAAAGGACAGAAATGGCTACAAAGTACTGGATGCAATGGCCATATAAGCATACTGTAATTTAATAAGTGACTTTAAATAGACTCTTAGAGACAAACTAGACATTACATTAAAGGGCTGTATTTTCATGTATGATTTTTTTAAATCAATTTGAACTAAGAGGAAGAGATTTTTTTATAATAAAATGGTAGTGCACGTATAAAAGAAGTCAGATACATTACTTTAAGGGAAATATGTGGTAGGTAGAGTTGGTTTGAGAAAAAAGATACAATTCAAAAACTTGGATGAACAACAGAAAAACATAAAATGATAATTTTTTGTTGCCATCCATATTTTTGGAGCCCACATCTGATTGCCCAATTGGTAAACCTATTTGGGTTTTTGACAGAATGTCGAGGGCACTCCATAAACTGGTTGCCATGAAAGAGTTTTAGTATTCAAAAAATATTTTCTATAATGTACAAAATACTCAGTTTGGTATAGAACTACCATGAATGTATTGGTAAAAATGTTTCTGATTTGACTGAAATTGGATATTCTGCTATAACGTGCAATTTGAGCTTTGCACCTATTGATCTTTTGGGCTATAGCCATTATATGCTGCTTTATTATTTCCAGTGATTCCTTAATCTTTCTTGTTTTTAGATCAGGTATTGTTTGATATTCTTCAGTTTCTTTTCTTTCATCTGTTCTAATTTACATGCATCTGATCTCAATTTGCTGATCTTATTTTCCAGCCTGATCTTCCATTTTGGTGGTGTACTGTTTGATTTTTTTTTCTTCTTTGTTTATTTTGCATCTCAAGTACTTAGTTAGAACTGCAGCTGTATTGTACATTAGTTGATATGTTTCTTGTTATTATTATTGTTGTTGTTATGGTTATGGTTATAATTATTAAATTTATATTCTGTCCGACTCCCAGCACTCTGGGCATTATTGATGAGGACAAGTAAGGCATATTTAGAAGGATGAAAATAATTATAATTATATTATATTATTATAATTATTGTGGAAATTCAGATCACCAGATGGTAACAAAGTGTGTGGGGTGCTTGTATTCCTTTGCTGCCTTCTAGGTCTTTGCAGATCAGAACTCATAAGCCTATTTTAACAATTTGGGGAAGTTCATCCTTTCAATTTGGAAAACTTTTGATTGTTCTTGTTGTAGTTCGAAGGAAAGGAGAGGCTAGACCAGGGCATACGGTTAACAATGTTTATTTGATGAATGGTGGTTGTCACTTCTTCAACTGCCTGGGGGAGGTTTAGGTCTCTTCTAGCCAGCAAACGCCTCTGGAGTTTTAGATCCCTCACCCCACAGACGAGTTGGTCGAGCAGCATGTCGTCCAAATAGTTCTTGAACTCACATTGTAGAGCTGCTGTCCTCAGGGCTGCCATATATTGATTTATGGATTCCCCTGCTTGCTTCCTCATCCTAAAGGCGAAGCGCCTCGCAATCTGAGACGGTTTTGGTGAGTAGTGGTTGGATAGCGTTTCCACCAACTCTGCCCATGGGACATTCCCGATTTCTCGTGGGGCCAGGAGTGCTGTGGCAGTGTCGTATACTACAGCCCCACAGTAGCTGAGGAAGTAGGATTTCCTCCTCTGCTCCGAAGCTTCAGCCAGTCCAATGGCATCGATAAAGTGGTTGAAGCGATTCTTATACGAATCCCACTTTTCCTCATCAGGTTTGAAAGGGGGGAATACTGAATTGACATTCATTTTGGACCCCTCAGTCTCTTGGTAGACTGGTCTGCCTCACTGGGTGCTCGTGGTCTTGGATTGATGCTGCTTGAGGGCGTTGGCGGCTGTGGCTACAGTGCCCTAGTCTCACTCAATGACTTTGGCTTTCCTGAGGCGCTTGAATTTTCGCGCTCCTTTTTTATTATTATTATTATTATTATTATTATTATTATTATTATTTTTGTCGAGGCGGCTGAGGCGCTCGCAATTTCACTTGGTGGCTTCTGTAGTGACCTCTATTGTAATTTGCGCCCTTTTTGTAATCGAGGCGGCTGAGGCTCTCAGCGCCGTAGCTTGCTCTAGTGGCTGCAGCTCAATGACAGCCGTTAGAATTTTCGCGCCCTTTTTCTGCGTGCGCGGGCGGCTGCGGCTTCAGCGCCCGACTCTCACTATCTGTGGTGCTCTAACCTTTGCAACTTTTACTGACAGCACCCAGCCTTCGCTAACCGCGGCAGATCTAACCTGAGCGGCTCTAGCACTTTCACTTCTGAGCCCGATGCTCGGTAATCCCAGCGGCTGCGGCTTGCTCGGTAAACCAAACGGCTGCGGCTTCCGTTCCTTGAGGAAATGCTCCTGACTAGCCTTCCGATCCCATCCTCGTCGCCAGTGTTGTAGTTCGAAGGAAAGGAGAGGCTAGACCAGGGCATACGGTTAACAATGTTTATTTGATGAACGGTGGTTGTCGCGTCTGCCGGTGAACGGGCAGACTAGCGTGCGAACAACGGCTGGCTTGGCTTGACAGCCGGCTTTTTATAGCCGGCTGTCAAACGGCGCCAGCCAATAGGAACGGTTGTTGAATCTGCTTAAAGAGCGGACCCGGTTGGAGCCCCAACCGGTTCCCAAGACATAACAGTTCTGCTGCAACAGCTTTCTGTCATTTACCTTTGGGATAGTAGCATAACAACATGAAAAGTTAACTGTGCCAGTACTCTACCTTCAGGATACTTATTTAAATTGACTACTAGACTACAGAAGTTATACCTGTCTTTTTCGTCACCTAAAAAAGCAATGGTATATAATGCATATGAAGTAAAAACAAAAATGTTTTCAAGGAGAGGTGGTATTCAGAATGTTCTGACCAGTTCTGGAGAACTGGTAACAGAAATTTTGAGTAGCTCAGAGAACCGCAATTACCACCTCTGACTGGCCCTGCCCCCTTCTATTCACTGCCTCCCAGGTCCCAGCCAATCAGCTGGTCTTCTTTTGTTGCTCTGCACAGGAGAATGGAGCTTAAAAGCAGGTTAGTGGGGTGGGAAGGAAATGGGGATTTTACAGTATCCTTCCCCTGCCATGCCCACCAAGCCATGCCACACCCACCAAACCATGCCCACAGAACCGTATTAAAAAATTTGAATCCCACCACTGTTTTCAAGTACACCTTACAGTTTGCGTTACAGAAACATAATATATTATTCAGCAAGAGTAAATGTAGTACCAGTTATTGTATGCAATATATGATGATTATTTTGATTTGCAGGTTGAGGTTGTATAGAATATACTCAGATAGTTTTATGGTTACCAGAGAGAGAAACAGTATCTTTTTGTTTGTAGTTGACATGGTGTTCAATAAAGAACTATCATCTGATTTACTTGGTGATTTTAGTGAAAAATGTAATCCAACCTGTCATGGATTTTTTTGTTTGTTGGATGAAACAAAGCCTGTTTCTTTGTGTTGTTATCATTAGGTACTGCTAATGACTACAGTAAGTAGCATAACACAGAGTTAACTGTGCCAGTGGATACTTATTTAAATTGACTACTAGACTACAGAAGTTATACCTGTCTTTTTCGTCACCTAAAAAGCAATGGTATATAATGCATATGAAGTAAAAACAAAAATGTTTTCAAGGAGAGGTGGTATTCAGAATGTTCTGACCAGTTCTGGAGAACTGGTAACAGAAATTTTGAGTAGCTCAGAGAACCGCAATTACCACCTCTGACTGGCCCTGCCCCTTCTATTCACTGCCTCCCAGGTCCCAGCCAATCAGCTGGTCTTCTTTTGTTGCTCTGCACAGGAGAATGGAGCTTAAAAGCAGGTTAGTGGGGTGGGAAGGAAATGGGGATTTTACAGTATCCTTCCCCTGCCATGCCCACCAAGCCATGCCACACCCACCAAACCATGCCCACAGAACCGTATTAAAAATTTGAATCCCACCACTGTTTTCAAGTACACCTTACAGTTTGCGTTACAGAAACATAATATATTATTCAGCAAGTAAATGTAGTACCAGTTATTGTATGCAATATATGATGATTATTTTGATTTGCAGGTTGAGGTTGTATAGAATATACTCAGATAGTTTTATGGTTACCAGAGAGAGAAACAGTATCTTTTTGTTTGTAGATGACATGGTGTTCAATAAAGAACTATCATCTGATTTACTTGGTGCAAAATTTCTTCTCATAATATCACCTTAACTTCTGCTAGTCTTTATTATTTAGATTTTCTTTTTTAAAATGCTGCTTGCCAAATATTTTAGTGAAAAATGTAATCCAACCTGTCATGGATTTTTTTGTTTGTTGGATGAAACAAAGCCTGTTTCTTTGTGTTGTTACTTTATGTAATGAAGACTGAAGAAAGTCTTTAAGTACAATGAGTTGAAATGGACTAAATTAAAAAAGCCCTATAGTTTTAGCAAGATTATAAATCAATTTCACAGCCTGTTGAATCTGGAATTTTAAAATTAATGTAATAAAGTCCCCTAAAACCTGACATTGATATGGAATTCCTGAAGTTTATAAAACACTCATACAGTTACAATCACTTCTAAAATGACATAATTAAATTAACAAAGAAAATAACATCTGACAACTTCCTTTCTTTATAGAAAATTTACTAAGAATTTTAACTCTGTGTGTGTGTGTGCATTCACATATGCATGTATATATACACACATGCATACATTACATATGTGCTTCCTTTACTTGTATGAAATACTTCTGAAATGACAGTTTTACATGTTTTGGATCTTGAAGTCCATCAACAGAATAATAGACTATTGAGCCATGGTGGCACAGTGATTAGAGTGCAGTACTGTAGGCTATTTCTGCTACCTGCTGGCTGTCTGCAATTTGGCAGTTTAAGTCTCACCAGGCTCAAGGTTGACTCAATCTTCCATCCTTCCGAGGTGGGTAAAATGAGAACCCAAATTGTTGGGGGCAATATGCTGACTTTGTAAACCACTCAGAGAGGGCTGTAAAGCACTGTAAAGCAGTATAAAAGTCTAAGTGCTATTGCTATTACTATCTCAGTCCTTATCATATATTTTAGTTGGTCTATTTCAGTACATTGAAAGTTAGAGGCTTACACATGCATAGTATGCATATGAAAACACTATGTTTCCAAATAAGTCTGAAGGACATTCTGAATTGTGGATTTGATACATTCAAACTATCATACATAAGCTGCAAACTCTGACCACTAGATGACAGCAAAATTTTAGAGTATTTGGTGCCTCTCTGTTGCCATCTGACCGCCATCTGAAGTTTTTCAATCCAGATATTGTAGTGCTAAAAAATAGGTACATGGTGCTGAAAAATATTACTAACCTTTGCTTTTCTTTTGAAAAGCAGCCAACTAAAAAACTGAAATTTCTTTTCCTTTTGACAGAAAGAAAAAAAAAACTTTGATTTCAGTACTCATTCAATATTGTTTGTTGTATGCTCAGATCTATATATAAATCAGGTGCCCAATTTAATCAATTAAAGAGCTACATTTTAACAGATGCTGGGATCAAGCCATAAAGTGGGCCCAGTATAATATTTAAGAAATTTAACCATGTCTTGAGACTTTGCTTCAGACAGGATAATGATAAAATCTGACATGGAATTCCTCCCTTTTAAGTTTGTCACTGTACTTCTTATCAAATTGCTCTTCAAAACAAATCCTGGAGTTTGAAGAACTGCCAGAGGACAGCTTTCTGTTTGAAGATGTCCTCTGAACAGAGGTCTGGGCCACATTTAAAGATTGATAACCTTCAAAATACTGAGAAAGTATTTGAATTTACCCAGCAAAAGTTTCCTTCTAGACATCTAATTTAGGAGTATCCAGATCACATTCTTCTCCAGTCTGATAAAATGTACTATATTTGTTGTTAACTTACATAAACCAAATTTGTATCTGCATATACATACAGTTATGCATATACATGCATTTTCACTCTCTGTATCTTTTTTGCCAATATGTATATATGCAATCGGAATCAAGAGAAACATTAGATCCAAGCCGAACTGTCTCAGAAGCTTTGTAAGTGGATATGGTGATAATCTGTACTAAGTCTAATAAACAACAATGTTGAATCAGACTACAAAGGAGACACTGAAACTTACAAAAACCATTGCCAATCCAATTACAATGAACGGGATCCTATTCTAGCTTTCTACTAAAATTAATGGAGTTTAGATGTGGTAGAATATAGTCCAGATTCCCATGAGGAAGTGGCTGCATTCCAGAGGAGCAAGAGACAGATAGTTTGGCTAGGAGAAAGAGGGTCAAGAAAACACTTCCCTAGGAGTTCCCAAATAATGGGTGTGCATAAGTGCACCATCGTGTCTACCATCCCTGTCCTACAGTCCCCATTTATTCGTACCTATTTCCTGTATTCTTACTCATGTTTATGCTTATATCTATTACCTTGTAAGTGACTGACAAATCAAATTATATCTTTAGTTAGTGATACTAGTAGTTTTCTTTAGTTTTGCAAGATTTCTATCTACAGATGATGAACAATAAAGGCAATTGCTTTGAAATACCTCAGCATGTCTTTCTTGGATTTTGGATCCTGACAATACATTAAATTGCAAATACCTGGGTTTAAGGTAAAGGTTCCCCTCGCACATATGTGCTAGTCTTTCCTGACTCTAGGGGGTGGTTCTCATTTCTGTTTCAAAGCCGAAGAGCTAGCACTGTCTGAAGTCGTCTCCGTGGTCGTGTGGTCAGTATGACTAAATGCCCAAGGTACATGGGATGCTGTTACCTTCCCACCAAAAGTGGTACCTCTTTTTCTACTTGCATTTTTACACGCTTTCAAATTCCTAGGTTGGCAAAAGCTAGGGCAAGTAATGGGAGCTCACTCCATTATGTGGTGCTAGGGATTCGAACAGCTGAATTTTCTGATCAACAAGCTCAGCATTTTAGCCACTGAGCCACTACATCCCTACCTGGGTTTACCATATTGCAAATATAAATAAACATACAAGAAACTGAGTAATCAGTTTCAGATTAATTTATCTGCAATAATCTACACTAAGGATTCCTCATATGATTCCTGTGCATGATTGTGTACCTGAACAACTATCAGAATAAACTGATAGTTATTTGTGATCAAATATCATTCTTTAGAAATTTCTTTGCATAACTGATCTTTTGCAACTTATAGCTACAGTATATTGGAATTTTTTTTAATTACAATTATATTAGATTTATATCAAAGATGGACTGAGGTTGAAATCCATGATAAACAGATACTGAGACTGTCAGATATTTGGGAGATTAGATTTAATTTAATGTGTAAGGTGACATGGTGGAAGAGGGTGCAGCTTTTGCCTTAAACGTTTTTTATCATATTATACCAACATTTGTAAAATGTAATTCTTCATAAAAAACAAAATGACTCTGTTACATGTATAGTGCTGTCAGAAAAACTATTTTAAAGTATGATATCACTATTTCTTACTTCCATTAGGATTCAGAGCTATTTTGAATGAGAAGTATGAATCTTTTTGTAAGCGCAAACATCATCTTCCCCAAATATTCCAACTTTCATTGCAGTTAGTGAAAAATATTTTCCTTCTGAACTATGATATGATATATCAGAATGCAAGAGGACCCACTAAGTTTTTGACAGTTTATTTCCAATGGGACAAATCAAAATGCAATAATCATTTGTCAAGGATTTCTATTTATAAAGAAACAGCATGGCACCATAAAAATGAGCATCTAGAAGACAGCATGATATTCATAAATAATGAATATTTTGCTGTGCTTCCAGTGCTAGTTCTAATGTGACATCCTGTCCTTTTTTTTAAAATACATGACTTTAAGGCAAATAATTCAAAAATGATAATCTTTATTTTTTAAAAAAACTGGTAAAAATGGAAAAAGCAATCTATATAGATGCAGGTAAAATATAAGTGAATAGCAACATGTAGAGTTAATTCTATATGTATGATAATTGAATTACTTTTTCAAATGTGTACAAATCATTTGATTTTAGGCTGAGGCAAATATTTGGCTAATTTGCAAAACTCTCATCAAGGTACAACTGAAGGCTTGAAAAGAAGGCACTAGGCACAGAGATTCAACTATTTGGAATGGGGCTCAAGTGATCACTCCATTTCCCCCTCAGAGGAACACAAGAAGGTTGGGAGATAGTTGTATAGATGCAGACAGAAAATATAAATCTATCTGCTTATTTTCATAGTAGTACCCCAGAGGGAATATTTTTTCTCATTTTCCATAAGCAGAGACCACTCTACAATTAGGGAGGGAGAAATACCTCAAGAGGCAAAAGCTGGAGGTAAAGCAATGTCAATTTTTAACAATACCTTTCGCTTGGTATTCTCTTGGAGTTCAGAACTCTAGGTGCCACACAGTCTATTATCGGTCCTTTTAGTTAGCTCTGCTACTCTCCTGGGTAATCAAAAGACACAACGTTCAACATGCAGAAAAAGGTCTTGGACTGGCCTTGTTTCCAACTAATGGGGAAGCAAAAGAGTTCTATATGGTGTTTTTTCAACATGCCCAGAAAAAGTCTTCTTTTAGAGACAAGTCAACGGAGCCAATTGTTCCAGGTCCTATGCCTAGACAAGGCTCTAATCCAAAGGATGATCCAGTTTGTAAAATGATCAGTTGCATCGATAATTTTAATTAGGAAAAAAAACCTTATCAGTTAAAGTAAAATTCCAAATGTTAATTCTGTATTTCTTACCTTATGCAATTACTGCACCATTGACTTAAGTAAAAACAACAATGAATAAATGAATGAAAATTAGGGGGAAAATGCATTGATGTCAGATGAGTGGGGTTCAAATCAATGATTTCTTCTTATATAAGAAAAACATTTTTTTTCAATTTTCTCAGTTGATACAAACTTTTGGTTCAAACAAATAGAGCATGTAACTTACAACTGTGGGAGATAAATAAAAAGAAAATAATTAATTACTGTGAGAAAATGAAATATTACAGTGAGAGGACACACACATCAAGAAAGCATAGAAATTTCAACATCAGAGTAGAAAATAACCTAACAATTTTCTGACAGATATCAGTGATGTTTGTTTGAAGAGACTGTTTGAAAAGATGATTGTAAATGCAGCTTCAAGACAACACTCAGTCTGGCAAAAGTAATTATTCTAGAGTTATCACAAAAGAGATAATAATATACCAAGGTTACTTAAGATGAATAAATTCTCCTCAAAGTCTCTTGACTCACAGATAAGAGCTAGCTAATGACTATTGAATTCTCAAGGTAGAAAAGAAACCATTTATGTAATCTTGAACAGCTTGAGTACTTGCAAAAGTAACCATAATTTACCTTGCAAGTCTATTTGGTTTGCTACTGTATTGGGGTTATATCCTTAATCCAGCTACAAGAAGACAATGAATGATCTATACACATCAGAGCAGACAAAGTGTACATTGGATAGGGGCATTTATGTAACCTCATCTCCTCTTTCAAGCCTCTTCCCATAATACAAACAATGTACAAATGTAGTAGAAGTAAAAGCGATTAGTATGTCACTTATGATCATGGTATTAGAGAAACAATTTAATACAATAGTCCATTAGGTCGAACCCATTCTGATGTGGTTATGGCCACAATGATGGATAGGCAGTTTAATCTAGAGCAAAGGATTTCTGTTAGATCAGAACAAGAATACAGCCTGAAAAAAAAGTTCAACACTGGGAATGCAGTATTAGAGTTTTATATATTCAAAAACATAGAAGAGCTGAGTGTATATCCCCATCTGTAACATAGAGACAAATAAATGATTGACCCAAATTTAAAGAGGATATTTTGAGACATTCAACAATATCTAAATATAAAGCAGCATGATTTAGATTGTGGGAGTGGATACCCAAAATATTTTGGCAAGTTTTATCGTGATGGTTTTTTTAAAGGTTTCTGCTTTCAAATGCTGACTCACCAAAAACAGGAAAATCAGCACTCAGTTACCACCACCACTCCAATTATATTCTATTCTACCTCTGGCTGGAATAAATTTACGCATAATTTTGGGACCAACAGGCAGGCCATCTTGTTTTAGAGTTGCCCCATGTTGTGGTAGATTGAAAGCAGATCACAAAAGACTTCAGCAGATCCAGAATGCAGTATATATTTCCTGGTGGTTAGTCACGATACTGTCATGGTATACTTTTGCTACAGGAGCTATGAAGGTTACTAGTAAGTTTCCAGGTGCATTTCAAGGTTCTGCCTACTATCTTACATGACTCAGGCTTGGGTATCTTAGAAGCTGCCTTAATAGTTTCTGCTTGTCATACTCGAACAACTAGGCAAGTTTGCTAAAGGTGTCCTCCAACTTGGAGGTACTGGCCTTTAAGAATTAATTTTAACCAGAGGGACCGCACCAAACAATTCTAACTTATTGATTTTGGTATCTTTTTACTTTAGTGAACTATGATAATTCATCTGTATACTGTTTTTTAGTTTCTAAGTTTGGACATCTGCAGAAGATAAGATGGCGTGCTTACTATCAGATAATGCTGTCCTGATCATCCCTTTTTCTATGGCAACCTTGAAGTCTATTTCCTGAAAAACATGCCAAACACTTGGATCATTTTACATGGTGAATATTTTGTATTATCACAGAAAACAATAGTTTTTTATCCTAGTATAATGGCCTGAGGCCCTCCCTTAATAACATAAACACAAAAGTTTGTTTTCCTTATCTTTTATTTCTGTAATTAAGGACTTGGTGCTGGGGAAATTGTAGCTATAACAAGCACTCCTTCTCAGTCACTCACACTTTAACACCCATACCTTCACACAGGGATACAGCAGGAGTGAGCCTCTGGGCTGCCAGATGTTGCTGAATTATAACCTTCACCATTATTCATCATTGGACATGATTGCTGGAAGTAGTAGGAGTTGCAATTCAGCAACATTGGAAGGAGCAGATGAAGATTTCAGAAAAACTGAACACTATTGTTCATCAACATGACAGAAAGTATCTGAATAATGAGCAAGATACTTCAAGTAAGATGCATAATTTTTCTGCTTTGTGTATTCAGTTGAAAGTAAGAAGACAAACATTGCCTAGATGTTGTTCATATGGCACATCTGAAATAACCTGAAAAATATTGCGTGTGATTTTACACAAATGCTTCATATGTCCTTTTCTGAAATTCTTTTTTAAGTAATGGTGGGAGTAGTTAATCAGAAAAGAGTACATACCAAAAAAAAAGAATTCTGACAGATTTATTTTGTTTGGTAATGAAGAGTCAAATAATAGGATTCTTGAAACAAAAAAAAAATGAGACCATGATTGAATGGCCATCTAGTTTTAATTAAAAAGATAAGATCTTCAAACACAATAAAGCTAAGTCAGTTTTTAAGTAACTTTGGTTATTTATTTTAAGTCAGGAATAAGTTTCTATGGATATGAAATAAAAATGTCCAGCCCAAAGGCCAAAGCTAGTTAGCCTTTCCTAACCAACTTTGGCCTTTGGGCTGGACGTTATGGAGCTATATAGTCAAAAAATGTGTGTGGCAGGGAACCAGCTTAGTAAAAGGAGTTGTTTGTTTACTAAAGTCCTATTCCACATCTATACAATTATACTTCAAACTCACTTATAACAAAATTATTAATACATAATAGTAGTAATAACAAATTCAAAAACAAGAGAACTAATATGTAAAATCTGGGTGAAAAATTGGTTTTCAAAAAGTACCTAAAAGGTGTAACTTAGGTGTCCCAAAAATTAAGGGATGTGCAATATGCCAAATTCCTAGATGCCAGATTGTTGGGGCTTTATGTGAGTAAAACAAAGTGTTTCACATGGTGTTGCACCTCACTGAGTTGCTTCAGCAGAGGAGTAATATGTGCATCATCAAGTGTCCCATACAGCAATATAGCTGTCCCATTATATACAACCTGTACCTTATGGACCAAGTACAGAAAGATAATGGAAATATTCAAAAGGCAGGACAACTATAGTTAGACTGTTCCTGTTCAAAAAAAGAACCTGTTTGCTCAATTGAACAAAACTTTAATAAACTGCGTCATCCTAAAAACTGAGGTCATCTGAGCTTCCAACAAATGATTGTATGGAAACTCCATAGTCATGAAAAACTGTACTTTCTGAGGAAATGCAACCAATTTATAATAAGAAAAAATTCATATTATTGAACTTAATAATCATCTGTTCACATGGACTCCATCTTGTCAGGATTCAAACGTGGCATATTAGTGCTCTTCCTCTCCATCACTGAATCTAGATTATGGTTCAGAAGAAGCACAATCTATCCCAGTTCACTTGTGCATTCAAAAGTTAATTAAATTCTGTAACTCTGAGAGTGGACCATCTTAATGAAGGAAGAGAATGACACCCTGGGATAAAACTTGATACTGATCTCACACAGTAGACTCACAATGAAGGAAGAGGAGGGAGTCGGTAATGAATGCAAGCTAATGGGAAAGAAAAGGCTGAAAGAAAATTGCTGTTAAATCTCTCTATTCAGACACATAAAAATTCTCCCATCCTTCAACACAGATGGACCTTGAACCAACTCGTAGTCTGGGGAGAGATATGAACAGTTCCTTGAAGCAGCATTGCAGGGAGAGGGAAATGGAGAGTATATAAACACTCTCAGCTGAAATTGGCAGACCTAACAAGTCTGTTGAGGGAAGAGCAAGAGCAAATGCAAAAATTGTTACTTTTGAAATGGCTTATCTCAGTTAATAGTTTCAAAGATCGAAGCTTCAAAAATGTCTATTTTGGTTTTAAAGCTGTTTCCCAGAGTGTTCAAGGGACAGGAATGACTAAATTTAATCCAACTCCCTTCCCCTTCAATCTGTCCACTATTTGCTTTTCTGGTTCTCAAAACAACTAGTCCGCTCTGTGCTAGGAATCACAGTTACACCAATGCCTATACTCTGTCAACAGAGGGAAAAAATGGGACAGTGTCCTGTGATCCTTTGAAGAGCTACACAGTTTAATTACAACTTCAACTATCAACTGATAGTTCAACAAGATCAACAAGATATGATGAAGGAAAAGTAATTCTGAGCAATACATAGAAATTTAATAATGAACTAATATAAGATTTGGGATATTAGTTGATAAATATCCAATGATCTAAAAAAGCATTATATTGTATAAACTGTTTCATACAAGTTACAAATGGAACTGTAACATTTTTTGAGCAGGCTAAAGAATACATTTAAATATATAAATAATAACTTTTATAAAGAGCACAGTAATAATGTGCTTAACAATTGTTGATCCCAATTATGACACATATATATAGTTTATAATCTGTGTTTCTTTAAGAAAGACAAGATTGATACAATTCTGATATACATAAACATATTCTAGATCCTTTATTGTTTCTGCTGCTTTTTGCTTTGAAGCTTATTCAACTAAATCGCTAAAATATATGTTTTCTCATAACAATTCTTGGGGATTTTCTTTATGTATATAACCAATAAATTGAAATTTTTGAATTTCCAATCTAGAGCTGCCAAACAGTGACAGACAGTCATTCAGCCAGCCTCCAAAACAAAACAGCAAAAATAGGTACTGCTCATTTAGTGTCATAATTGGAATCAGCAATTCAGCTGTTAAACAAAACAGTTGCTAAGTGAAATCATGACTGTGATTATGATATTATTTTAGCTTTCCTTTGCTTTACAGACCTGCAAAGATTAGTTGTAAAGTACTTTTTCATCATTGTTGTAATTGTGCACTGTCACTAAATGAGGCAGTCATTAAATGAGGATTACCTGTACTGGGTCTCCCTGATCCTGGTCTCTCTCGTGCACACACACACATGTTCACACATATACATAAGCAATTTTACATGTGTGCATTCTGAGAAAGGGTACAAAGACTACAAAGCTATATATGGTGTTTCATATATAAAAAATAATTGTATCTAAAATAGGAGGCATATAGCTCTAATAGCATTCAAGTTTAGACTGCATTGATTTTATTTATTTTTATTTGCAAACCACATACATACTGTGCATATTTCACAGCAAAACAACAATTTGACTGGAATATTCATTTTGTAGGACACAATTTAGAAAGGATATTGCTATCCATCGGTAAAGAATAAACACTCTCTCTCTCAGTCTCACTCTCTGTGTGTGTAATCCTCCCAAATAATTCCAACTAGGTTAACATTGCTTGTTTCTACTGTAAATTTAGCTCTGATTATTTATTTACTATTTATATTTATAGGCAAGCAAATCAAAGACCACAGCCGATGTATGAAGTTAAAAAACCATTTCCATGTATTTGGTGGTTCAAATCCCTAGCACCGCGTAACAGAGTGAGCTCCCGTTCCTTGCCCCAGCTTCTGCCAACCTAGCAGTTTGAAAGCATGTAAAAATGCAAGTAGAAAAATAGGGACCACTTTGGTAGGAAGGTAACAGTGTTCTGTGCGCCTTTGGCATTTTGTCATGTCAGCCACATGACCATGGAGATGTCTTTGGACATCGCTGGCTCTTCAGCTTTGTAATGGAGATAAGCACCGCCCTCTGGAGCTGGAAACAACTAGCACGTATGTGCAAGGGGAATCTTTACCTTTACCTTTATCCACATCAAAACAACCAAAGAAGTCAGCTGGCAGACTTCTTTTAGAAAGCTGCTGCATTCCTTGAATACAAGAAATGATATCAAAGAGGTAATAATGAAATTTAATGTTAAACAATTTGTAGCCAAGTGGATTTAAAACATATTAGTACGTAGAATCAAGAATAATTATGTTTAGTAGCATCTGCCTGATTTAAAGAAAATTGGGTCTACTAATTTAAACTTTAATGTGTTATGCTTCACATAAATATTAAAGTCCTTTCTTTCCTGGATTACCAGTTTCAACTGAAAGACGTTCTGGTGCTTTGTAATAATAGGGGGTCATGGGGTAATTGACTCATCTGCCCCTCATTATTTTTACACAAACTGATTAATAGATCTAATTACAGTGTTTACAGGCTTGGTTTGTCAGGATATATATCAGGAATAGCCACACACCCACACAAATCTATTTGATATGTGATGGAGACCTTGGAGCTTTTGTAAACATCAGAAGTGCATTTTCAAGATTTACAGGGTTATAAACAGATCAGATAGTTTTTAATTTGTATCAGAAAATTGGAGAGGACAACACGATGCCAATTGCACAGCACAGTGGCTAGTTAAAATAGCGGTCCTTTCATTTTTCTTGGTGTAGATCACCAATCTTACTTCTTGAGGGTTAAATTAAGAACTGATTTACCAGCCGCTTCAGGTATCTTTGTCCCTACAAAAGAATGTGAGGGGGACAGCAGTCAATCAAAGGCTAACATTTTTCACTGGTTGGAAATTGTTTCAGCAAATGAAAATTAAAGCACCAAATGATGATGTTCCAGGTCTAATGTATGTATTTTTCTAATCATTAACATTCTGCTGTTACTTTCCCATGAAATGTACACAGTTATCGGCTAGATTAATTGATAATTATATTTAATATAATTATATACATAATTTAAGCTACTTTGGTAATAAGCAGCTAATATTACACTGAAAAATTAGCACTACATCTTAAACCCTTTACTCATGGGTATACGCAGGGAGCACACAATGAGCAGAATTTCAACCTAGCTTTCCTACATTTTTACAAGGGTTTATTGCAAAAACACCAAGTTGGAATTACATGGGGACTTGTAAAAAGGTTGAAAGGTTTAAGGTGTAAATAGTTAAATGGTGGTCTTTCATGCAGGCTTTTAATTTATTAAGAATCTATGGAAAGATTAGAAGTCCATGTAAAAAAAACAAATGCAATTAAGAGAGAAGAGAGTCAATTAAATGTGGAAACAAATTATTCACTCAAAGCTGGAAATGTGTCATTAGCTGGAATGGATCTCAGTGGTTTTAATTATCACTTACTCCTAGTAACTGTTCAATGATATATGCTGTGTCAAACTCCTGCAATGAATCACAACGAATAGTTGACCACTTCCTTGATCTCCAAAGAGCTAAATGTCTGGATGGTCATAATTGGGGAATTCTCCAATTCCTAAAAAAAAAAGAAAAAAAGATTTCTGATCACTCATCCTTAGATCCTAGTCTATCAAAGGTACAGTCCATGGGCTGGATACATCATGCATAGGCCACTCCTAACCCAGCTCCACAAAGGGAAAAAAGTCACGAAATGGCAACATGATGCCACAAGTTCAACACCCGTGGTCTAAATTAAAGAAGATAATTTTCTCAGTCTTTCTTTCTAAACCTCTTTAAGAATTTTTTTTTTTTAGTGTAGAAGGCTTATCTCATTAAGTCATATTGAGATTTTGGCTCATATGTCCCATTTCTTTCCCAACAAGGTTTATGGGACAAAAACCAAGAGAAAGGTAAGGATGGAATCTTGCTGTAGTTTGATCACCTGGCCAAACATGTACAAAAATCTTTGGTATCCCATTTAATGATAAATTCATGTTGGCCTTTGAAGATGCGGGCAACACATAAGCAAATTTTAAACTCACTAAATGTAATAGTCAAATTCTTATTTTCATTCACTTCACTAAAGTCCTAAAGTCCTGGAATTGGGATAAGATTTGTACAAACAACAGCTCCTTGGCATCTAAATAAACATTAAATTATCTTATCTTTGGAAACAGCAATCATTATGTCTATGAACTGATCTATCTATATGTAGACCTGAAATGTATCAACATCATTCATGAGTTTTATTGCTAGTCTATTTTTCTAATTCCTGACTTTTCTAATGTATAATGGGTTGCCTGGCTCTATTTACATCTTTGTTCTCATTTTGTAGCCCAAAGTAAACCAATGTTGATACTAATACTAATAATTGCTATTGCAATTATAAAGCACACTATTCCATCTTATACCTTACTATCCAATCAATAAAAAACTATTTTGAAATATAGAGCTTCAAAGGTGATTTTTCTCTTCATAAAGTTGTAGTGCATCAAGATGACCAATGCTATTGAAAATCTGAAACTTTTGGTAAAGTATGTGTTAAAGATAGCTGGATCAAACAAAACACTTCACTGAAAGTCTCAGATATATTTGTCTCAACCCAAAGATTTATGTATGCAATCGATTAGCAGCTCAACATATTAGTGTAAGTGCCCTTTGTGAGTAAACAATAAGAACAAAACTTTCAAGAATTTCTAAGTTACACAATGGATTTCTATACCTGCTTTGATTGTGGTGTTTAGGCATATCAATCAAAGCAAATAATGGCAGAATTACAAGAACCTGGATGTGAGGATCAATATGAAAAAGATTATTTTTACACAGGGATCATCCACACTGGATTGAGTGCCATGCCAAGTTTATTTGCTGTTTTTTTCTTTTTTCTGTCTGATCACTAATCATCTCTCCTTTTCAGACTAACTGCAGCATTGTTCAATGGGAAGGGGCAAGGCAAGCAATATAGGATGTTCAAAATAATTAGATGCCTAAATGATTTTCACCATCACTCAAAAGAGTTCATACTCTTTTGGAGGACAAGAAAAGAATCCGAACAAGAAAAAACTTTAAAAATCTGTCTATCTCTTTCCAATTTGCCCATCTCATTGCAAGCTAACTTTTTCTCTTTTGTTTGTTTATTTGTTGATCAATGAGAAGAAAGATAAATATGCATGCTTTAACTTCATAATTCAATAATAAAAATTCAAAGGACTCCTAAATTGTTAGTAATTACCAGTCCAAGTGAAACTATTACATGATATGACAATTTGATTTCAATTTTTAAAGCCCATGATGCTTCTCTTGAGAAGAATTTGGAGATATATTTCTTATCCTAAGCTTACCTAATTTAGAATGCAGTCATAAAAGTTATATTCAGTTTCATAGAAGTCTGGCTATAAAACATTACCTTTATCCTTTTTTTTAAAGAACATACATATAGGGATCTATATAGAATATCAAGAATTAATATACTGAGTATCCCTGGTAGCATTTCTGCTTAGTTTTAGATATTCATATATTATACTTTGTACTATTTTTCCTTTAAAATACATTATAGTTAATTTGCTGTTTGTTCAGTTTAGTTACTATTCAGTTCAAGACTGATTCTGGGTAGTTCACAGTGCAAGGCAGTATAAAAATGATTATCTATATAAAATTGTAAACAAATGGCAGATCCAGTCAACTGGTGGAATACAGACAACAAGTTCACTAGATTAAAGGTCCTAGCTTAGATAGAATAGAACACAATTGGGGGAGGAGTGGATTTTGATTTCACTTGTAATACAGCAGTTCAGTGGTGGGATTAATTTTTTTTTACTACCAGTTCTGTGGGTGTGGCTTGGTGGGCGTGGTGTGGCTTAGTGGTCGTGGCTTGGTAGGCATGGCAAGGGAAGGATACTGTAAAATCTCCTTTCCCATCCCACTCCAGGCAAAGGATACTGTAAAATCTCCATTCTCTCCTTACTCGTGGGGGAAGAGACCCAGCCGATCAGCTAGGACTCGGGGAGGCAGAGAATAAATGGGGACAGGACCAGTCAGAGGTGGTATTTGCTGGTTCTCTGAACTACTCAAAATTTCCACTACTGGTTCTCCAGAACTAGTCAGAACCTGCTGAATACTACCTCTGCAGCAGCCACAATACATTCAAACTGACCCTTCTGTCCTAACTGCTAGAAGGGAATACTGGATGTAGTATTACTTCAATTAAGAGTGGTAATTTAGTATATGTTTTCTGTATCATTAACAAATATTACAGGAAAGTTTTACTGGATCAAAGCCTGAGAATAATAACATACTGAAGATTGAAATTTGGAATCCAAAGGAAAGAAATGATAAAGAATAAATTAATGAAATGAAAGAAGAAATGCAGATATGCTGGAGTTTGGCAAGCTAAGAGGAAAAAGGAAGGATGTAATAGATACAAAGGTGGTCTAATTTTGGAGAAGTATTTTGATGAACCTAAGCAGAGAAGTGAAGATGTAGGGTGAATAATGAATGAAAGGGCTAAGGATGAATTAGTGTCATCAAGGTTTTTTAGGTGCCTCTGAAATTGTGAATGAAATAAACTGTGTGTTACATTTCAGTAAATAAATAATAAATGGTAAAAATAATGGTAAAAATGAAAGAAACTAGTCTTCTGAGAAATTATCCAGTTTTTTGAACTAATGTGTTCTGGAAGTGACAGCTTTTATCAAGAATTTGATACTATTTCTAATAATTAATATCTTTTGCAACTGATAATGAAACTTCATTTAAAAAAAAACAAAGTCATGTTTTGGTCATTTAAGGTTACTTAAACCATGTCCTTGAAGAGTGTAAAGGTCCATTTCATTTTAAAATGCCTCCTCTTAATTTTGTTTATATTAATTAATTAGTACAATATTGGACAAAGCCTGAGTTTCACAAACATCCCCAGACCGAGTAATAGATCTGTTCCACTAATTTATGCGGTGACAATAATATTTTCCTTAGTACAAATAGATCTAAAATGAAGTCTTCGTTCTGTTGTCTATTACTACAGAAAGGAACAAGTCATCATCAATTACAATAGTCATCATCAATTACTATAAAACTGACATAGTGACTTTCTGCAGATGAGCTGTCATTCATCACTACTCTAGTAAAATTAATAGCTTTGACATTGACCAGCAAGGGTATTTAAATATTTAAAGTTATCTTTCCAAGTCTGGGCAACTTGAAACTAGCTACCAAGTCACTGGTAAATGCCATTCTGTTTTTTGTTGACAGTATGTTGCTAGCCATGTGCCAACAGCTATCAATACTCTAGACCCAAGGTCATCAGCAAACTGCTAGGTTACTCTCATAACCAAATTTTATTTAATCAGTTCTGAAGATGTTGCTCCATTAGGCCATTGTGTAGACTAAAATTTAGGTTCTCTTTGGAGACATTTAAAGGTGATTGAAATACTGTATTAATACTGAATGAAATACTGAATTAAATTTCATTATTTAATAGTATCGTGATCTGTTTGATTTAATAGGATACCTTAATAACCTCATGGAAGAAAGTTATTACTGCAGACTTAACAATATTATGGACATTCAACTCATTATTTGATTCACTTGATCCTGGATTCACTTAATCCTGGAGAAGCTGATACAAACAGAAACAATGGGTCCTTGGCTCTGAAATCCAAGATCATGTAATCAAAACTCCCATCTAGCATGCAACAAGTTTGAATGGGGAGATTATTATATTGATAAATGTTTAACAAAAATTGTTGCCTGTTCCCAAAGAGAGATTTTATCATTGCCTACCATAATATCTTTCCAGCTTGCCCATTAGAAGAAATGGAGGTGATGATACATCCAAACAATTATAAAATGATAAAATACAAAGACCTTCTTGATGCGCAAGGAACTTTAAAATCATGGCAAGATCTCCAAGAACAGGGGCTACAAGTAGACCGGTGGGCTTACTTGCAAATTCAAAATAGATATAGCCAGGACAAGAAAATTTTTGGAATTGATACAAATAGATAAATTTTTATTAGGTCCAGATAAAAACAATATAGCTAAATTTTATAATTATTTACTAGAGACAGAATTAGAAGAGGAAGTAGTCAAAGGCACCGTTATAGCTTGGAGCAGAAACATAGGACGTAGCATTACATTATTAGAATGGGAAAAGGTTTGGACAAGGAATAATAAAATTACAAGATTAGCAGCATATAAAGAAAATGCCTATAAAATGTTTTATAGATGGCATCTCTCACTCTTGAGAATAGCAAAAATGTCTCCTAACATGAATCCAAATTGCTGGAAATGTAAAAAGAAACAGGGAACATTTTTTCATATGTGGTGGTCCTGCACTGAAACCCAAAGATACTGGCATAGAATTAAAAAATGGTCAGAGGAAATAACGGCGGAGCAAATTGAATTAAAACCAGAATTCTTCCTATCGGGGATATTTAATAGACAAATTCCTAAAAATGTTAAATATATAATACTGCAAATTCTTACAGCAGCCAGAATAATCTTTGCACAGTGTTGGAAACAAGCAGATATTCCAACAGAGGAGATGGTTATACAGAAGAAAACAGCCTGTGCAGAGATGGACAAGTTAACTTTAGCAGTTAAGGAAAAAGAAACATCAGAATATTATAAAAGCTGGTAATGCTGGTATGATTGGATAGAACAAAAATAGAAAATATATTAGTAAATAACGTAAAATGTAAATCATAATTATATATTTGCATTAAGATGTATTTGTAAATGTATCACCAATATTGACAACAAACAAGGAACCATAGACTGTCGATAGCAGAATTGTTAGTTTTTTAATCATTTTCTTTTTTTCTATTTCTTTTCTTTCTTCTTCTGTGTGTTGTGTTTGTTTGATATTTTGGTTTTGTAATCAATAAAGTTTGTTTAAAAAAAAAAGAAGAAGAATCATATCATAATGTTCTATATTTTAAAACTTCATAGAAATTGTACTCTGAGATGATGCTGGTGATGATCATCATCATCATAATCATGATGATCATCATCATGATTATCACAATGTGGTTCCTAAGAAATACACATCCTGTCATGCTTCTGGTGAAGACTGACCCTGAGGAAGAGGAGGAACAGTCAACAGGGAGTGGGAGTGTGGCTCCAGAGGTGGTAGTGGAGGCTGGGGAAGGTCAAAGGCCAGCTGAGAAATCAGAGGAGGATCCAGGCCCATCCCCTATCCATTCTAGGTCACACAGGGAGGAGAGGATCAGGGAAAAGCGAGGTCTACTCAGGAGGAGATCCTCGTGGCTTGTAGCTGGGAGCTCTGTATATAAGTTTGTAACTATGCAGTCAGAATTGCTGGATCAAAGTTTAGTGTTTACTTTGAAAGAGGTGTTTATCTTTGCTGGCATTCTTCCCATGGACTCTCCTTGGTTATTTTCCTGGAGTTTAAGATTAGTTATCTTGGCTTGCTTCGAAACTCTCGTCAATGCCGTTTGTTTTGGTTTTCTTTTTGCCTCATTATTTACTTTTCTGACTTTAAACTGTGCCTAATAAAACAGTGAAGTTAAGTTGAAGGCCTTACCGGACTTTAATGTATGTTTTGGGTTTTGGGTTATTTTGAGAGACTACGGGTCATCACATTTTGACTCCAGCCACCACTTCAACTTATTTTTGCTTTTTGTGGGGTGACCATGGATCAGCTCAGAGCAGAGATTGTCCAGTTAATCCAGCAAGTGGCTCTTTTTACTGCACAGGTGGCACAAATGCAAGCTACCAGTCATGCCGAAAATGCCCAGTGGCAGTGCCAGATAAATTTGATGGTTCGCTGGCCCAATTTCCAGCATTTGGGGGGCAGTACCAGCTTTACATGAGCCTTCGGCCTTCCCACTGACCGGGATAAGGTGGGGTTAATGTGCTCTGCAGCACATTGGGCAATGCCTCTGCTGACGCAGCCCAACCAGGTGTTGGACAATTACACCAAGTTTTGCCCTCAGTTTCAGGCCATGTTTGAGGACCCTGTTTGAAGCCAAACAGCAAACAGATGTTTGAGAGAGTTGAAGCAGGGGCGTGGCTCACTCATGGATTATATTTCTAGTTTTCGGCTGGTTGCTCAGGATGTCCAATGGAATGAGGCAGGACTATTAGACCAGTTCCAGGAGGGTTTGTCATCGGAGCTCCAGGATGAGTTGCTCACTGAATGCCCTCGTATCGTTCAGGAGCACATGCATCTGTGTCTTCGTATTGATGTTAGACTTCAGCAGTGACAAGTGCGACGATGGACAGAGACCGTATCTGTTTCCAGCAAGACGGAGCCCTTGATGGAAGTGCCTTTGGAGGAACCCATGCAGTTGAGGGCTGGCCGCCCTCGCCTGACTCAAGTAGAAAAGGATAGACATCATCATGATGGTTTATGCCTCTATTGTGGCAATCGAGGCCATTTTGCAGTCAAGTGTCCTGTTAAGACATCCAAAGCAGCGCTGCTTACGGTATTGGGAAACGAGCATCGCTTGTCCTATGGGGTTCTGTAGGTCAGGGTGTAAAGTCCTTAGGCCTGCCATCTTCACCAACCTTGCCACCTTTCACATGTCCACCACAATTGTTATTGGTGAAGCATCTTGTGCTGACAGCAAGTGTGTTCGTGCCTGGTGTGGAAGTGGTGGAGATCCAAGCCTTGGTCAACCCAGGGGGCACAGCCAATTTCATGGATGCTCATTTTCTAGAGCAGTGGTTCATTCCTCAGCAACAGGTGTCCCTGCCAATAATGGTAGAGATGATTGATAGTCTTCGTTCAGGACCTGTGGCTGCTGCAACCAAAACCCTTTGCATTCGTATTGAGCAGCATGTGAAGAAAACCATGTTCTATGTTACCGCAGTGCCTTATTTTCTGGTGGTGCTGGGTTTGGAATGGTTACAGGCCCATGATCGACAGATTGTCTGGCCGTCTGAAGCTGGGCAATTCCTTGATAGGAAGTGTGCCAACCATTGCTTGCGCTCCTGTGCAGGGAGTGTGGCTATGCCCGTGGACCTAGATCTACTTGCGGAGTTGGTGGACTTTGTTCATGTGTTTGGGGAGAAGGAGGTGGATCAGTTGCCTCCGCATCGGGCGTATGACTGTCCAATTGACTTGTTGCCTGATGCAAAATTGCTGGTGGGTCAGATATATTCCCTGTCGGAACCGGGGTTGGCCGTGTTGTGGGATTTTATTGACAAGAACCTCCGGAAAGGATTTATCTGGCCTTCTACCTCCCCATTGGCTGCACCGGTGCTTTTTGTAAAAAAGAAATCAGGAGAGCTACGTTTGTGTTGTGATTACTGCAAGTTGAATGCAATCACAGTAAGGAATTGGTACCCGCTTCCCCTCATCCCTGAACTGATTGAGCGGCTTCATCAAGCTAAGATCTTTATGAAGTTGGACTGGTGTGGGGCCTACAATCTGGTTCGCATTCATGCAGGGGACGAGTGGAAAACAGCTTTCCGGATGAGGTACGGGCATTTTGAGTATACCGTGATGCCTTTTGGATTAACCAATGCCCCAGCTGTGTTCATGCATTTCATGCATGATGTTTTCTGTGATTTGTTGGATCAATTCGTGTTCATTTATTTAAATGACATTTTAATTTACTCAGACTCCCTGCAGGAACATTGGCAGCATATGTGGCTGGTGTTGCAACATTTGTGTGATAACCACCTGTTTGCTAAACATGAGAAATGTCAGTTTGCACAAACCATGATTGACTTCTGGGGACATCGTATTTCACCCGCTGGGGTGGAAATGGACCCAGAAAAAGTACAATTGTTGCAGGTGTGGGAACCTCCACAGCGGGTTAAGGATGTGCAATGACTGTTGGGGTTTGCGAATTACTACTGCACATTTATTCCCTGCTTGGTTGCCTTGACTGCTCCCTTTTCTAATCTGCTCAAGAAGGGGGAGAAGTTCCATTAGCAGGCAGCTTTCGAGGTGTTGAAAGTCACCTTTGCTTCTGAGCCTATCCTCAAAAACCCTGATCCAGGCCAGCCATTTGTGGTGGAAACAGATGCTTCCAATGTGGCTGTTGGTGCAGTGCTCCTCCAGGCCTATGCTCCCACAGGCACTTTGTTCCCATGAGCTTATTATTCCTGGAAGTTGTCAGCTCCAGAGCGCAACTATACGATGTGGGACAAGGAGCTATTGGCGGTTAAGGTCACTTTTGAGACATGGTGGTACCACCTGGAGGGGGCTCATCACCAAATCAAGGTTCGGATGGATCATTGTAATTTGGAACACCTATGTACAGCTTGGACATTGAACCAGAGTCAGGTGAGATGGTCCTTATTCTTTGCTCAATTTGAATTCTGGGTGACCTATGTTCTGAGTGGAGGGAATCAATGTGCCAACATCCTATCTTGGAAGCCTATGTTCTGAGTGGAGGGAATCAATGTGCCAACATCCTATCTTGGAAGCCTGAGCATACCCAAAGGAAGGATAAAATCTTGCCCCAGATGGTGATTCCGTTGGAGTGGTTTGCAGCCACCAACAAACCGGTGGACTTCCTAGTGAGGATTCAGGAGATGCAGCAGCAGGACCCATTTGTGGCACCTCAATGTTGAGAACTGAATGAGAATGGGAGACAAGAGACTCCTTGGGCATATGTTGGGGACCTGTTGTGGTTCCGTGATCGCATTTATGTGCCTGGAGGTCCTCTTCGTGGCGTTATCCTATGTCAGTGTCATGATAGTCCGGCAGCGGGACATTTGGGGTGTTCAAAACACTGCACCTCATCTCTAGGACATTTTGGTGGCCGAGACATAAACAGGATGTGTCGGGATATGTGGCATCCTGTGGGATCTGTTGCCAAGCCAAGTATGCTCCTGGTGCGCCCTCTGGTCTCTTGTAGCCCTTGCCCACACCAGAACGACCATGGGGGGCAGTTTCATTGGATTTCATCATTGAGTTACCACCATAAAATGGTGCCACAACCATTTTGGTGGTGGTGGATATGTTGGCTAAAATGGCCCACTTTATTCCGTGTGGGGGTCTTCCATTGGCCAAGATAATGGCTCAATTGTTTATCTCCCATGTTTTCTGGTTGCATGGGTTATCAGACCGCATGGTATCAGATTGGGGGGTACAATTTATGGCACGCTTCTGGCAGAACCTACTCACGAAACTGCAGGTTCAGGCATGTCTGTTATCTTCTCATCACCCAGAAACTGATGGGGGGACAAAGAAAGTGAATGCTATTTTGCAGCAGTACCTCCACTGTTTCAGCAATACTCAACAAGACAATTGGGTGGAAGTGCTGCCAATGGCAGAATTCACTTATAACAATGCATAACATGCATCCATCCATGTGTCCCCTTTCTTTGCTAACTATGGATTTCATCCACGACTTTTCGCTTTAGCTCCATCTGATTCCCCAGTTCCGGCAGTGGATACGTTCTTGCAGGAGTTAAAAGCCATGCACCACATGGTCCACAATCAACTAGAGAGAGCCAAGGAGGACTATAAACAGTTTGCAGACTGACATTGTCGCGATGTTCCGCTTTTAGTGGTAGGCAATCGGATTTGGCTCTACTCGATACTGACCAATGACACGACCATCGAAAAAGCTTGATCACCATTATTTAGGACCTTTTCCGGTTGAGGCAGCGATCAATCCTGTGGCTTATCGTCTCTCCCTGCCAAGGGGCCATGTGTATCCATCCTGTTTTTCATCGTTCCCTGTTAGTCCCCACTTTGGCCAACAGTCCGCATAGACTGGCCCCATCACAGCCAGCCCCAGTAGACCCTCTGGGAGAGGAGGAGTATGAAGTGGATAATCTCAGATAACATCTGAGATTCATGCCAGTTGCAAGGCTGATTTCAGTATTTGGTGGCATGGAAAGGTTATGGATCAGAGGACTTCACCTGGGTCGATGCCACTGATGTCCATGCTCTTCGTTTGGTCCAGGACCTTCACACTCAGTTTCCTCAACGTCCTTGTCTGCCTGGTCCTGGGGGGATCCTCTGGGGGGATAGTGTCATGCTCCTGGTGGAGACTGACTCTGAGGAAGAGGAGGAACAGCCAACAGGGAGTGGGAGTGTGGCTCCAGAGGTGGTGGAAGAGGCTGGGGAAGGTCAGAGGCCTGCTGAGCAATCAGAGGAGGATCCAGGCCCATCTCCTATCCATCCTAGGTCACACAGGAAAAGCGAGGTCTATTCAAGAGGAGATTACCATGATCCTCCTCGTGGCTTGCAGCTGGGAGCTCTGTATATAAGTTTGTAACTATGCAGTCAGAATTGCTGGAGTCAAAGTTTAGTGTTTACTTTGAAAGAGGTTTATCTTTGCTGGCGTTCTTCCCATGGACTCTCCTCGGTTATTTTCCTGGAGTTTATGATTAGTTATCTTGGCTTGCTTCGGAACTCTCATCAATGCCATTTGTTTTGGTTTTCTTTTTGCCTCATTATTTACTTTTCTGACTTTAAACTGTGCCTAATAAAACAGTGAAGTTAAGTTGAAGGAGGCCTTACCGGACTTTAATGTATGTTTTGGGTTTTGGGTTATTTTGAGAGACTACGGGCCCTTAACACATCCATTTTCTGAAGTGATATCTCCAGAGTCTGAAGCTTCATTCTCCCATCTCTGTTGTACAATAAGTAAAATCATAAAAACAATTGTCAACAATTGTCATCAGAGCTTAACCCTATGATAAAGCTGAACAGGAATAGGATAACATCCTGACACTAATGGCCAATAAGGAAAACTTAAGAGTAGTGAATGAATAGTGAGAAAATATTTTGCAGTTCCAAGTCACACTTTGGTTTGGTTGTCAGTAGTATGACATGGTATAGAAAACAAGGCAGAGGAAACAAGAATAGAAAATTTTCCTTTATTAAAATGAATGAAAGGCATTAATGACTTAACACAAACTATTTCACAATTTCTTACCTTTTTTAAAAATAACTTAAACTTGCAATTTATCATTTTATAATGAAATTATAGTATTTGTTTGGGGAAGGAGGGATTCCCAGAAAAAGAATTTGTGGGGCTACAGATAGATCACATGTGGAAAGTGGTCGACTTCTTCCATATATCTTAAGATAATTAATTTTTCTCACAACAGGATGATATTTCCATTATTTGTGATGAAAGATAGAGACGTGCAAAGTTTATTCTTCATCTCAATAAGACTCAAACTGCAGAACTTTTGTTAGCTGGCAGCCAGCAGAAGTAGCCTGCAGTACTACATTTTAATCACTGCACCAGCAAGGCTCTTAATTTTTCTGAGTTGTCAAAAAAGCAATTTGGAGTACTTTGAAGTGGAATCATGGACAATATAGGTTTACTTTTCCACAATAAGGGAATAATATTTTTCAATACAGCTTGAAACACAGTATTGCTGTAATGCTTCTGCCAAGAGATATTTTGTTTGACAAGAATTTTAGAATTCTTTGAGATGTAACAAAAACAATTAAGACAGATTCATATTGCTTTGAAGAAAACCACTGATATGAAACATTAAAGCACATAAAGATATATCTATGAATTGCAGTATAATGATTTTTTATGATTCTGAAAGATAGGGTATAAAAACGGAAGGGTTTTTAACCAGGAGATGCTTCATGGAAAATTATATGAATGACTTTCTCTTTCTCTTTGAAATGTTTAATTAGTTCCCTTCTATATTCCCTATCTTACATTCTAGTTGATGAAAGTCCACAATATCAATGCACCTGCATCTACCTCCTTTATTTTATTTCACAAATGCCTAATACAGTTTTAATTATAATTCTCAAGAAACCATATAATTCAGTGATTGTTTTTATGAAGAAGGGAAGAGGCTAAAGGCCACCTCAACACACCATAGAGCAGAAGAATTCCAAATGCTTTTACAATGTGCCCAGGTTACTGTCATTTTTACATTCCATAATAATCTACATGGATAGAGGCATAAAGTCTTCATGAAAGCCTTCTTTCAACAAGCCCTTGGAAAGTATTTTTGCAGAGTCTGTCACTGAAAAGTGTATGAATCTTGTTACATCAGGCTATATTTGATCAGGCACAGCTTTATACTTTTGTGCCTACACTTTGGTCATCCTCAAATAGGAACATTTCAAAGAAAGGGAACCAGAATTATTAAGGGGGTCTGGATTAATTAAAGGATTGATCAAAGAAATTGAAATATTTAGCTTAATAATACTATCCATGGATATAATAGTCATAACATATGAAGAGGTGTCACACAGAAGATCAAGATCTGTTATGTATTATTCTAGCATACTAATCACACAATATTATTGTAAGAAAGCAGATACCAGTTTATAATATTAGGAAACACAACAATGGAGTCAGTACATTCCATAGCTGGATACGCTGAAGCAAAGGTTGGATGTTGTTGACAATTCTGCTCTCTCCCCTCTTACTGGGGAATCTTGTCTGGATTGGGATTTCAAAGCTTCTGCTAAACCTTGTTCCACCATTTTTTAAATGTACATATATTAAACATTTTCAACTCTGTCTATCTTTCTAATTTTCTCCCTATCCAAGTAGATTTTCCTTCAGATAGAAATGTTGCTTTAAATGCCTTATATCTAGCTGCTTTTAATTTCTACATAAATACTACAAGCACCCTGCTTAGCTATCAGACTTAATTGTTACTTTTTGATGCTTCTGAAATATTTACCTATTAGATTACCAGTTGAATACCAGCATAATAAGCTTGTTTCATACTAGAATAAATTAGAAGTTGTAGTAGTGTCTCCTTTTTTTGACTCCTCATCTCATTCCACCATCCCTTCCTGCCTGTATACATGCTTTGTTTGAAAGCTTATTCCCCAAAGGTTTTTAACACATTGTTTTCCTGTGTCATAATAATTTAATTTTTTTTGAAGAAGCAGAATATATCTGGAATAGATTTTCTTTCAGCTGCAGTCAGTTATAGTACATACCACTTTTAGCCTATAGTTGTATTCCTTTGCCAGTTATTCACCTGCAGCCACTCACATAATTTGCATTGATTATGAAATTTGCATATAAGAGCTGTCTCAACAATATTTTGCAACAACACCCAGACTTTATCATACTAATTAAATGTAGAGGGGAGGGGGAAAATGATCCAGAGTCAGTTGTGGATTCCCACACATTCTGATGGTTCTCAAACTATTGAAAACTACCCATATTTAAACTTACCCTTGAAAAACAGGCAAAAAAGAGGGAAGGGAAAATACAGTAAGCCATACTAACAAAATATAACAAACATGCTTCAAATAATAGATATATGATATATGACTCTTAGAGTCTTCAGGTATGAATTGCAATATTAGTTCCAAATGATTCTCTCTATATACAGTATATATGGGCAAAAGGAAAATACTAAGAAACATGCAGAAAAGATGTATAATATATTTTTGTAATCCATAAGTACTGTTTAATAGGTTCATCCATGTGTAGGGGATTACATAGGTTTTTCTTCTCTAGTCTGATGTCTCTAAGAATTCTCAGCAAGCATAACCAATAGACATTTTGGAAGCTATAGTCCGACACATGTGGAGATATCATTTAAAATATGTTCTGGAGAGCTTGATTTCCTGTAGATGGAGTTCTAATCTAGTCCAGAGTCATCATCCAGTATTCCAGAAAAACTTCTATTAGGATGTAAATATTCACAGAAGAAGAAGAAACAGTCCTCTATCTACTATGTACCAAAATAATACTATCGTTTGTTCTAGGACACCAAAATGTTTCCATGTTTCAGAAAAATATGACTGTTGGTCTACTAGTCCTACATTAATACTACAACATTTAAATGCCTATACCACACTGTTAAGTCCTCCCTCAGACTTCGTCCTCTGTCCCTGAGTTGAGCTGCAATCTTGTATTGTCATGAACTGTCTCTTCTGTGACATAAAGTTGAAGAGTGCCACTTCTATTGCTATTTCTGCTTCTTCCAGTCACACTTTCCTGGCCCTTTCTGCCCTCAAGTTGCTGAAAGAATTTTTCAAATGAGTGTTAGTATGATTGAGGCTATTTTATTTCCCAATGGGTATGTTATATCCAAAGTCTATATATCCTGTTTCTGTATAGATTTCTATGCAAAATAAACATCTTCCTATAAATAGGAAAAGTGATAATAACTTCAGTCTTTTGTCTCGATTTTCAAGTTAAAATGAAGTTTGGCAAGATATTAAAGGAATGCAAAGAAAAGAAAAAGGTTGGATATCTGAATGGTATTTATGTATTAAACAAGTTAAATGCATGACTTGGAATATAAATCCCATTAACACTCATTTTATTCATTTTGCTATGAAATATAATTGTACAAAATTAGTTTGACAAGCAACAATGGTTCAGTTGGCCTGAAACATACTAGATTTACATTTCTATTGATACTGTTTATCCTCAGATTTCATTTTAAATTGTACATAGAACAAAATGAAAACTTTTAATTGCACTTAAAGATCTGTCTTTTCTTTATTTTAACCATATTTCCTATTTATTGTCTATTCAGAATATTAATTCGTTATCTGGTACATTTATCTCATTATCTTTTCATTATTTACTCAACTATTCGCCCATCTATAGTTTAAAATATACTTAGGAGTTTACCTGCAAATTAATAATGTAGATGAGGATGCTTTTCAGAATTCTAATGTCTTGGATTTTGCTCCAGTTCTAGATTATTTTGAGAATTACAGACTGAAGCACTGGTCATCTTCCACTGGACACAAATTCCAAAAAATTTACCCAACCTTTCTTTTTATCGAGACATGAATGCCACCAGAGATACAGTTGGAAACAATTACACATACATCCACAATCAAAAAATGCATAATTGACATCTTCACAATAATGCCAATAATCACAATCACAATAATTAATTGTTGCTTCAACTGAGCCCCCAGACTTTATTTTACATAGGATTGATTGATTGATTAGTTATTCTAGAAATCCATTGTACTCTTTATAACTGTTTCCAAATACATATTTCAAAGATTTCTATCTTCTTTCTCTTACTCTTTCTCAATATCATGCTGTTACAATCATACATTCCAATCTTAATTGTTACAGAAATAGTATTATCTTTCATGAATGTGTATAAATTTGTAATTCTCTTTCTTCCTAGAATTAATCTCTTTACCTGTCCACCAAACTTGTCTGTTTTATGTTTTCTTAATCTATTACCTCTACTTCTTCATGTTCAACTACAAGCTCATTAAGCATATTAATTATTATTACCATTGTCTTCTTAATATGTAACATTAACTTGGATCTTGCACTTTCCATTTTTAGATTCATAATAAACTCTTCTAAATCTTCCTTATTTTCAGCTGATAAAATAGTGCCACTGCATATTTCAAACTGCAGAGTCCTTGGTGCTCTCTAAGCTTATTTGCTAACATTATCAGCGCAGTAAATTTTTAGTATTTTGGTGTACTATTTTGATTCCAGTTGTCACCTCTTTCAGTTTAACTGTTAATATATCTGCTGTATAAGGTAAGCAAATATGGGGACAATAAGCACCTTTCTCTTTTTTTATATACCGTATTTATCGGCGTATAACACGCACAGGCGTATAACACGCATCTTCATTTTAAGAGGGAAATTTCAGGAAAAAAATAAGGGTAGCTCAGAACTGACATCACGTCACGATGCTGCGCCGCCGCTAGGCACTATTGGGAACGGGATCCCTTAAAGAGGATTCCGCTCCCTGGACATCGGCGTATAACACGCATACATCATTTGCCCCCTATTTTCAGGGGGAAAAAGTGCGTGTTATACGCCGATAAATACGGTACATTTTTTATTTTTAAAAACAAACATACACATACAAAATATAAAACCATAAAACCATCTTCCATTTTATACACATACAGTATGTCAGTTGGTTACATATCTTTTGTGCTATCCTTTTGTAGTCATTTACTCACAATTTATATCAGTCTTCACATTGTCAAACTAACATATGCTTATATATTTATCAGTTATTAATCATCCATGACTAAACTATTTATTCCATCTTTTTATACAAGATGTTCCAAGTTTTATCTTAAAATTTGTGTTATACTTTCAACGTGGTTTTATATATTGTGTTTTATATCAGTCTATTAAATTTCTATCACAAAATTATCTAGTCTATTACATTACCATGCCTTTTTATCCAATCATTGATAAAACAAATCCCATATCATATAAAATTGCTTGTCTTCTTGTTCTCTAATTTCAAATGTCAGTTTACTCATTTCAGCACAGTCCATAATTTTTGATAACTTCCTCCTGCATAGGTATTTTGTCATTTTTCCAGTTCTTCGCAAATACAATTCTAGCTGCTGTTAAAACATTTACAATCAAATATTTCAGTTCTATATTGTATATGTCCAGTATGACTCGCAATAAAAAGATCTCTGGTTTAAAGTCTATATGTTGTTTTACCATTTTTTCCAACCATGTGTGGATTTTAGTCCAATATTTCTTCGCGTCCAAACATGTCCACCACATATGGTAATATGAACCAGTTATCTGATGACATTTCCAGCATTTATCCGATTTATTCTTAAACATTCTCGCAAGTCTCATTGGGGGTTAGTGCCACCTGTAAAACATCTTATACAAATTTTCTTTATATGCAGTTGACATTGTCATTTTATAATTTTGAGACCACAATTTTTGTCAGTATTGCCATTTTTCTAAATCAATCCCATATCCAAAATTTTCCCCCAAGCAATCATTGTTTCTTTGACTTGTTCCTCCTCCAATTTAAATTCTAATAGATGTCCATAAAGTTTTTTAATTACCTTTTCATTGGTACCCATCAAAATTTTATCTAAATCAGTTAACTTGTCGTAAATACCTTCTGCCTTAGAGTCTTTATCAAACCTAGATTGTATTTGAAAATATGAAAACCAATTCATTTTTACACTTTGTTCTTCCAATGGTTGCATAGATTTAAGTTCACCCTTTTCATTCAATATGTCCCCATATCCAACTGTTTGTTCCTTTTTATATATTATTGGATAAGAAAAAGCTTCAATAGTTGATATCCATGTTGGAATTTTTAAGTAATATTGTCTTTTTATCTTCTCCCAGTTCAAAAACAATGCCTAATGTCTTCTGAAATACCCCTGTGTTTTAGTTCCCTTATACCAGAGAAAGGCGTGCCATCCCAGCAGCAAGTCATCGTCTTCTAAAGTCAATAATCTACTGTTCCTTAGTGTTATCCATTCCTTTGCCCACATCAAACTTGTTGCCTGGTAATATAGCTCCCAATTGGGCAAGGCAAATCCTCCTCTTATTCTTGCATCTTGTAACACTTTTAATTTTATTCTTGCTTTTTTACCCTGCCAAATATATTTCAACACAATTCTATTTAAATCTATTAATCTATCACAATTCTATTTAAACAGTAGATTATTCTTTCCCTAATAGAATAGGAATTGTCTGGAATAAATATAAAAATCTAGGCAATATATTCATCTTAATTGTGGATTTTCTCCCAATCAATGATAGTTGCAATTTTTCCCATTTCATCAAGTCTGTTGCAATCTGCTGTTTGAGTTTAACATAGTTATCTTCCTTCAGGGTACTGCATCTTGGTGTAATATGAATCCCTAAGTATTTAACCTTGTTCGTGATCTGTATTTTTAAAGTTTCTTCCAACTCTTTCTTTAGTCTTGCTAACATATTCTTGGTTAATATCTTTGTTTTGTCTTTATTTATTCTCAAACCTGTTACTTTTCCATATTCTTCTATTTTTTCTTATTAATTTGGGTGTTGTTTCCATTGGCTCTCTAATATAAATACCAGGTCATCTGCAAAAGCTTGCAGTTTATACTCCTCCTTTTTAATTTTCATTCCTTTTATTCAGACAAGAACTTATTTTAAACAGCATACTGGCTATAGTGGGTTGTTTAAAAGTCAACAAAATACATTAAAGAGCCCCTCTGGAGGGAAGCCATTCCACCCTCTGCAAATCCACCAGCTGCCTTTCATAGTGAAGAAACTGGCTAAGGGAAAGAATAACCACATTGCTAAATCCCCACTTCCCTTTATTCGTTTGGTTATTTAAAATTTGTAAGGTAATCTGATGCCGCTGTAGATAACAATTAACACTTGTGTGCTTTTTATCCGAGACTTCTTGGGAGAGAGAACCTTGCTTAGCATGCACCTCTAGGTGTGGGAGTAGATCACATGACAAGTTTTTTATACTTTTAGTGAAACCCAAGTTAGCGTCCATCTTTGGATCAGCAAACTTAACAGTTGACTCTTTTAATGAGTCCACTTTATTGTTGACCTCAGTTAAAAGCTCAAAAGTAGTCAGCACTGCCTGTGCCATCAACATGCATTGCCTAGATATAAAACCAAAAAAGTTTTTATCTTGTAATTCCCCATACTCTTGTTGCAACAAACCCTCAGTGGCAACAGCTGATGTTTGAAAGAGGGAAGACTCCCCTGATAAAGAAGTAGAAATGTCTGGAGGCTGTGAGCTCTCTACCTCAGCTTGTAAGTCCCATTCCAGTGGATCGTATCTGTTAGAAAGGCTAATAAGTGAGGATGATAATTTATTACTTATGACCGTTAACTGAATATCATTTAAAAAGTCATCCATTTTAAGTTGTTTGGTAGGGTTGCATACGGACTGTGTAGCTGAAAGAGGACGCTCCCTCTTCTTCCGTTTCCCGTTGCTCATGGTGGGCCTGTCCTCCCCTCTTGAATGAATCAAAGCTAAAATCCTTGTTCAGCAGCAATGTCTCTGTCGGACTTCATGAAACAACTCGCTGGACAGAATTGGAAGATTAAGGGCTCCTAGAAATAAGATCATCTGTACAAACGAGCACCTGAATAAACAAACTGCCATGCTCATCTCTATCTTTTCCAATACAAGTTAATGTATTTATAATGTAACACAAGCTAGTGAGAGAGGGGGGGGGGGAGAGAAACAATGTATCCAAGCCTCTGGGCGGCAGTGCTAATTATTTTCCTTCACTTTCACTTCTCCCTCCTCAATCTGCAACCAGGAACTTAAAAATAAAAGTAGCCTTTTCCCTTTTTTTGTTTTAAAAAAAGAAAAAATAGAGAAAAATAAATCTTAAGGCAAGCAAAAGAATCTTAATCAAAAAGGGATTTTCAAAAGGGTTGTTTAAAAAGGGTAAAAAGAAATACAAACAAAAATAAAAAGATTAAAAAGTACCAGTCCAGCTTAAACAGCTTTGCCAAATTCAAAGTTGTAATAAAAAGGGAAAAAAGAAAAAAACTTTCACTTTGACAATAAATCACACCGCTTAAATTCTTTTCTCTTCACTTTTAGTCCACTTTAATTTTTTCAGGGTGTTCTCTCCAAGAAATAATAAGTAAAAGTTCATCTCATCAAACTGACACACTTTCTTTCCAATCTCTTCCATTCTGGAGCTGTCCCAGCTTCAGCAGCTTGGGAGGCTGCCTCTCTGCCGCTGGCAAAAAGGGCTTTTCCTGGATCAACCAGGGACTTTGCGATGTCCTAGGGATCGACAGGATGTGCCCTCCTCAATCACTGTCTCTATGGGACGGTTTAGGTCCAGTGGGACCATCCTGCAATGGAGATATCAGCGGCGATCTCAATTTCAAATTCATTGGGAGAATAATGGATGAGCTCTTATATTCAGCTCTTATACTAGCTTCTTCATTTTGTATGTTCTTCAGAAGAAGAATCAGGTTTTTGGCATATCCATTGCCTAAATCCATAGTATATAATCAACGACCTTGCTATCCATAGTATATAATCAATGACCTTGCTATTTACAAAGGTAAATTCCTTGTTATATTTTCTCATTTTCAACATTCTTCACTTTACGTAGGTCTTTCTTTTGAAATGTGCCTTTTCACCTGACATTTCTGTCTTCAGCTCTATTATTCATAAGAAATCATACAAGAACTTTCTTGTCTCAGAAATTAGTGTGACAATTTAGTAATTTTTACATTTCTTTTGCATTTCATTTCTTCAATATAGATTTTTTATCCTGTGGACTATAAGTCTTGATCCATATTTACTGATTGCATCTTTTTCCATTTTAACTATCTCATCTCCTTCCATTTTAAACACTTTAGTGAGCATTTCACTTGTGTCTGGGGTTTTCCTATTTCATACTGGTCTGTCATATTCTATAATCTCTAAGTATCTTTGTCCTTTTAAAATTCCATTTATGAATTCATGTCACTGGAACCTATTGTCAATGTTCCATAGATTCCACTTTCTACCGAGAATGAACAATCCCTAAATATATATTCTGTCTGTATGAAACAAAAAACAACAACCCTGTTGGTCATAGGAGAAATCTCACTCATTATTCTCACCCATTACTCTTTCAATGAAACATCTGTTTGTTATGCTCTATTTACTTGAGGCAATAAAATATTTTGGCAAGGCAATACTTTTTTTGCTTAAATGCGTAGAAACTTACAGAAAGTTATTTTTATCAAGAAATACATCCATCCTTACTTGGGAGGTAGAGGGCAAAAAAAAAAACCCTTTTATTTGTTTTTCTCTATCCCCAAATATGTCAAAATCATCCAACCTTCTCCAAAACAAATTTACTTTGCTATTTGCAAGAGTTTTCAAAATGATAAATTACTTCAGATGAAGATTGGTTTTTAACATGAGAACGTTGCAAAGCAATTCTATGCATTTTTACATTGATTCTAGTACCTGGAAATAAATCTTATTGTTCAATGAGAGTTCTTAATAAATATTCTTAGCACAATAAATTTTTGCAGCAGCAGGATAAATTTTATATATTCAGCAGCAATTATTTTTAACTGAGCATTTATTGGATTCATTGAATTATTCAACTGTTATCTTAAAATATAAGGACAGTGGCTCATGCTCTCAGCATATCCATAGGTCAGAGGACATTATTTTATTTTTGAAATGAAGGAGTAGGAATGCAGGTGTTTATCCTCAGTAAGGTCACCTCTGAAATACCGAGTAGAAACAAAATATAAGATAAATAAACAAACAGAGTTTTATTATACAGTGATCTAGAAATCCAATCTTCAACCATAATGGAAAAGAGATTACATCATCTTTAGAGCCCACTTTGCAGATTACATATAAAGAAATCATGATTACAAAACTCACAAAGTAACCACAAGGTTTCCTGAATCATTAGTGAAAATATCTGTATTCTATACACTTGCAACATTCTTTTGCATATTTGCTTTTTTTCATTGATAAATACACAGAGAGATCATCTTTGTAAATGCACCTTCAAAATATAATGCATCAAGCAGATCATTTGAAAAGGACAGGACATGAATTTAATATTAATTGTTCCAGAAAATTAGATATTTTTTTTGATAGGATGAGCAAATTTTCTTTTCTTTCTATTATTATATCAGCACTGTGATGACCCAGGGTGTGGCACAAAAGCAACAAAGTCACAAAAGTAGGTAAAGTCCCTTTAATACCTCCACCTTGGCCCCCAATGTCCAGTTATCTTCAGCTTGAGAAAAAACTTTCCTAAGAACAGTCTTTAAAGGGAAGAAGTTCAGTCTGAACCCAAAGTACATATAAATTATAAATAAAAACCAACACACACCACACTGCAGCAATTAACAAGACAGGGCAAGATAAGGAATTGCAGACTTCCAAAAGATAATGAAACATACACAGTTGGGATGATGCAAGAACTCAGATATGCCTTGACAAACAAACACACTTTGTTTCCAGCAACTTTGCTGTATGTAGTTTGCCTTTTAAAACAGTTTTCCCAGGTGCAGCTAATGAAGGGGATCAGGGCCCTTCCCCAGTTTCTTCCACAGCCACGGAGCCACACTCCCACTCCCTGTCAGTTGCTCGACCTCCCACTCAGAATCAGATTCCAACAGAGGCATGGCAAGCACTCTGCCTTTATTAATTCTAAATACTAAAAAGAACCTTGGCAATTCTGTGATTTTCCAATTTAGTGCTTGTTTCCTTACTATGTACATAGAATCCCATTTCTGAAAGTAGTCCTCTAATTCTGGCTTGCTGACTTCAGCAGAAAACCTTGCTGTTCTTTCATTACTTTCAAATACAATTCTTTTGGATCGAAGACTTTTAGAACTTGGCTTTGTACTTTGTATTATTTCCCACAATGAAAGATTTACTACAGCTTGGAATTATCAAGTCACACCTGTTAATTTATGGACAACATTCATTTATGAATGAAATATCTTATTCTTTTCTTACGTTATGGCAGGCAACATGGACAGGCTTTGCTTTACAGAATGTCAGTCCTGACATATACTCTGCATTTCTAGAACAAGATTTTACTTCCACAGAATGTTATGCATCCATGAGAAAATGAATTAAAATGATGTTAATGGGGAATACATAAAATAATTCCTTCAAGAATAATAGCGTTTAAAAGTACAGTAAACACCCCTTTTCAGTGTAATAAATAAAACCAGCAAAATTACAGTAAATACAGGATAAACATGTCCTTAAAGAGAAAGCCATAGAGAACATGAAACAATGACTTCAACTCCATAAAAATTTTGTCCTATATATTTTTTTTTCAAGATACTGCTCTGAACATCTTGCAGGTTTAATTTAATTATTGTAGCACTGGGTTTTGTTTTTTTATTAATTTTTTATTAATTATTAACAGATAATTATCTCTCACTAGACTGGGCTGTTAATTACATTCTCTGCTCATAGTTTTAAGCACATTGATTTCAATTTATCAATTTATAAAATTTCCAAGTCATATTGTCACTTTTTTTGGTTCCCCCTCCATCCCTGGCAATTAAAAATTATGTTCATCAATTGTGGTGACTACATCATTAATTAAATGTTGCAGAAAGAATACAAGTCAGGACTGTAAAATGATTCCAGTAATTTAAGCCATACAAAGCTAGCTAAGTATGCATCCTGTGAATTACATTCTTTTTTTAAAATCAGATTATAGAGATATTCCAAAATATCTGGAGCCAGAAATGCCTTATGCCAGGTTAAAGTTAAATGCAATCATATTTAGAAAAGTTTGATTTGTCTCTATTCTCCATGTACATGAGACATCACTTACCAATTGCAATTGGGACTAGCAACTCACACTAAGTGGGGTAATATTTAAGCACATGTCATGTGATTGCACGAACTTACCACATCAGTTCTGGCTGTGATTGTAAAGCAAATCCCATGGGCCATTAAGCACAACACCACATGATCATGACTTGTGACTTCCTAACAGTTTCCCTATTTATTGTACTTTGCTTGTCAGCTGTGAAGTTGCAACAGCTATCATGTAACCCTGGATGCTGCAACTATAATAAATGTGCACCAATTGCTGAATGTGATTGAAGGATGCTGCGATGGCCAGGATTTCTAGTACCAGTCCTAAGACTCATTTATAAACAGCATTATGAATGAATGGTTGGTAAGCAAGAATTACCTGTAATTCCAAAGCTTCAAACAGTGAAGGGTGTAACTGACCAGGTGTAAGCAGGGCCAAGCATTTAAATCATGTAACACTTGCAATGCTTGCACACTTTTACAATTTACTTCTGAGCCATGGTTAAAGTCGGTTTAGGAAGCAAGTGATTGGAAGAAGATCTCTTCACCCATTTCAACTTGCCCACATGTGGATGTCGGCAAAAACATCTAGGCGATTGCACAGAAAATGTATTCATTTGTTCGTTAAATTTATTTTCTGCCTATCTCATCATTGGGCTACTCTAGGAAGCTTACAAGAATAAAAAGGAAGACATGAAAAAATGATCAGAAGTAAGATAATAGAATAACCATGGTAGAAATACAATTATATGATTACCAAAAAAGAAAGATGGACAGGCGAAGAGCAGAGATCAAAGTGGGGCAGAAGTAGAATCTGCCATCAATTCAGTAACCATCTCCAGCATTAAACTCCCCATTTGGATCCCAGGCCAACTGGCAGAGCTAGGTCTTTAGGTTCTTGCAGAAGGATAGGAGAGTGGGGACAGACCTTAACTTACAACAGGATGGGGAATAGTGGACCTTTTATGACTTATGGACTAACTCCCAGAATTCCTGAACCAACCATGTAAGACAAGCAGCAGAAGTTGCAAAGGGGTGGGTACTGCAGCAGAGAAGGCTCTTCTTCTGGATCCAGTCAAATGGAGTTCTTTGACTGGTGGAATCCAGTAGCATAAGTAGCTTACCAGCAGTGGTTCTTTCTCTATGGAATGCAATGCCAAGTGGATAATAGCACAATCACCATTCCATATTACCTTATTTTTTCCCATAAGTTAGATTTTGATAGAAACTAGTTGACTACATTATTAAGATTTATTGTGATTGTATTGTATTGGACTGGGTGATGATGAAAATGGTTGCCAGTTGCTATTTATAGGTAAAGGTAAAAGTTCCCCTCGCACATACGTGCTAGTCGTTTCCGGCTCTAGAGGTCAGTGTTCATCTCTGTTACACAGCTGAAAAGCCAGCGCTTTCTGAAGACATCTCGATGGTCATGTGGTCGGCATGACTAAATGCTGAAGGCACATGGAACACTGTTACTTTCCCACCAAAGTGGTCCCTATTTTTCTATTTGCATTTTTACATGCTTTCAAATTGCTAGGTTGGCAGAAGTTGGGACAAGTAATGGGAGCTCACTAAGTTACGCGGTGCTAGATTTGAACTACCGACCTTTCTGATTGACAAGCTCAGTGTCTTATCCACTGAGCCACTGCATCCCTAGTTGCTATTTATAGTTTATTTTAAAAGGTTATTCTCTGCTATTGGATTTTGAAAAGTGCTTGGAGACTGTCTTTACCAGTAATGCACCCTATAATACTTGAAATTAATAAATTAGACTTTAAAAATCATTTTAAATGATGTATCTTTAGACGTTAAGCAATAATCATCAGCATAGAAGTTAAAAATGCTAGACCCAGATAAATTCTCCACTGGACAGAGTACCCCTTGGGTGATTCTGGACCATTCACTCTCTCCACCCAACTTATTTCATAGCTTTCTTTTTGTAGGGATAAAATTAAGGGGAAATTATTTATTGATGGTTTTGAGGCTCAGATAAAAATTGGGATAGAAACTCTGCATAAATAAATAATCAAATAAATAAATAGCAGCAGGACAGTTACATATGGCAGTGGTCCCCAACCACCAGGCCCCGGACCGGGACCAGTCCGTGAATTATTTTGTACCGGGCCACAAAGAATGCTTGCTTGGGCGCCGCAATCTAGTTTCAGCATCCTGACTTGCCTTAGCATGCTCGGTTAGTTAAGAAATGCCCTACCCAGAGAAGGAAGTAGTGCTGGAGGAGGAGGAGGAGGCAGTAGTGGAAAAGCAAGCAACTCAGAGTGCTACCGCTGTAGCAGCTTTGCCTGCGTTTCCGAGGCTTCGATGTTGGGAGAGGCAGCAAGGGCTGGAAAAGGGGAGAGCTGTGCAAGGCTCCGTCTCCCTTTCCTGCCTGCACGTGGGTGGGGGGGAGGAAAGAGAGAGAGCCGGGAGCAATTCAAGGCTAGAAAATTAATGGGGAGACCTGACGGTGGGCACTGGGGGAGGGTACTGTTGTTGCCGCCGCCACTGTGTGTGGGAGTGTGCATCTCAGGGACCTGAGCCGGGAGGCACGAGAACTGCAAGTAGGAGCATTTGATGATTTTGAAGAAATCCTGGAACACGGTAGATTGGCGTTTTGTAGGTCTCAGTGAAAGGGTGAGCTTTGTTTTGTCTCCTTTCCTCTGCTGGTAATGCGAGAGATACTTTCTCTCTTCCACTCCCATCCCCAAATAACCACTGGCTGTGGCTGGGTTTGGCAGCGAAGTTCTAAAGTGAGCGAAGAGCCACCGGGGACACATTTCCTTGCCTGTCTCCAGGTGAGGCTGGAAGAGCCCCCCGCCAGCTTTTCCTCGGCTGCAGATCTGAGCCTCTCAATCCTCCACCCAGGATCTAAAAGAAGCTCCCACTTTCTCCCCCTCCCCTCCCCCAATTAATCACCAAGAGCAGATGCCTGCTGAGAAGCCCCTGGAGTGGCAGCCAAGGGGCGCTGCCCCCCAAGGAGAGCAAAGCCCCCTTTCTCCCTCTGCTTCTCCCAGCAGCAGTTGCCCCGAGGCCCCTCAGCTCAGACACACACACACACACACACCACCTGCTCTTCTGTCTCTTTGGAAGGTGCCAGGTGGGGGAGGCTTCCAGCCCAGAAAATTTTATTTTGTTATCATTAAGCATTTACATTTTTGTTATAATTAAATAAGAGTGTGTGTGTGTGTGTGTGTTTGTGTATGATGTATGTATGTGTGTGTGTGTGTATGTGTATGTATATATATGTATGTATGTTCTGTCTCACCTGTGACCACGAGGTGAGAGTCCAAGTTTCCAAAGGAATATAAATAAACAGACAGGACCAGGAATGACAGAGTTAAATTCCTTTGGCTGGAGAAGTCCTTGGCAGTCTTCCAAAAGCTGCCTGCTAAGTCCAATAACAAGACAAGACCATAAATCAAAGGCAAACGCTACACAGAGAATTCATCAAAGCTTCAATCCCAAATAAACAAGTTGTCCCGAATGAGGATTCAGAGCTAACACGCCCCCTTTTATTTCCTGAGGAGCGTGTCAGTCTCTCATCTCAGTCCCTGATTTGACATTTCCTTTTACGTTGCATTTCACATCTATGTCTACGTCTTTGCATTCCTCAGCCAAAAGCTTCGCTACACTCTCCTGATTATCTGCCAACACCTGAGGCACAACCAGGGAGGAAGGTCCTGGGGAGGAAGATGATTCTGAATCCTCCAGCAAAGCAGGCTCAAACCTCGAGGCCAAATCCCTCTCTTCCTCATTGCTTAAGTCTGTATCTTCTAACAAGGCAGGCTCAGACCTCCGAGTCACAACATACTTACATACATACATACATACATACATACATACATACATACATACATATATCAGAAGCCTCATGATGGCAGATGAGATTCTGCCGAAACATTGCTACAACTTTAAAAGCACAACTACAATGACGTGGGAAAATACCCGAACAAAGCTGAATGCCATACATGTAAATACTCGCAAAAACTTAAGAATATACATACATACATACATACATACATACATACATACATGTATATGTATATGTATATGTATATGTATATGTATATGTATATATATAATTCAGCTTTGTTCGGGTATTTTCCCATGTCATTGTAGTTGTGCTTTTAAAGTTGTAGCAACGTTTCGGCAGAATCTCATCTGCCATCGTCAGGCTTCTGTATAATGTTCATCTGTGAATCAGACTTTTACAGTGGTTTCAGATTTAAATTTGGGGCAGCCTATTGCTGTGCCAGAATGGTTTTTTCTTCACCCTGATTGGTTGGGAGTCTTGGTCTGTGTTTATTGGTCTTGGAGTTTGCTGTGTTCTGTCTGTTTTTTGGATCTTTTTGTATCTTGATTGGCTGGCAACATTGTGTTACTTTATTGGAGGCCTTTAGTGTTGCCAGCCAATCAAGATACAAAAAGAGCCAAAAAACAGACAGAAGATATTAGAAACACCAATCAAGCAGAACACAGCAAACTCCAAGACCAATAAACACAGACCAAGACTTCCAACCAATCAGGGTGAAGAAAAAACCATTCTGGCACAGCAATAGGCTGCCCCATTTTAAATCTGAAACCACTGTAAAAGTCTGACTCACAAATGAACACTATACAGAAGCCTGATGATGGCAGATGAGATTCTGCCAAAACGTTGCTACAACTTTAAAAGCACAACTACAATGACGTGGGAAAATACCGAACAAAGCTGAATGCCATACATGTAAGTACCATGAAAACTTAAATATATATATATATATATATATATATATATATATATATATATATATATATATATATATATTGGATCTTTGGTTGTTCGGTTTTCTCCCGCGTAAGATTCAAGTATCTAGGCAACGTTTCGATGAAGTCTCATTCATCATCTTCAGGCTTCTGTCTCCGGCTCTGTGCTTCTCAGAGTAATGGAGATTGCAGCTGCTTCCTCCTTTTAACTGCCAGTGGGGGTGGAACTTGATTGGGTGGGGGCTTGGCTGTGTTCTGATTGGTTGGGGGGTTAGCCGTGTTCTGATTGGTTGGAGGCGTGTTCTGTTCAGGTGGGGGCTTGGTTGTGCTCAGGTTAGTCTTAGTTGCTGGGGATTTGAGCTGGAGAGTTGTGATCTTGCTGTTTGGCTTCTAGTTCGTGGTCCTGCTGCATCTTCATAGTGGGTGTCGGTTTGCTTCATGTATGGCTCAGAGGGGTTTGAAGTGGGTAGTGATGCAGCTGCAGTGCAGCTTCTGGTCCATGGTCGTTTCTCATTTTCTGAATGGGTGGGAGTCTGTTTTCTACATGGAAGTGTGGTGGTGGCATCTTGTGTGGCTCTCATGGGTGTGGGTCTGGTGTCCTTCTTCATGTTAGGTACTCGTCTGTTCATGAGGGCGGGTTTCCAAATGGCTGGAAGGCGGGAGGTGTCATCTCGTTTGTTCATGCTGTGTGGGCGTTTTTCTATCTCTATGGCTTCTCTGATTATTCTGCTGTTGAAGTGCTCCTTCTATTTGTTTGTATTTTTGTCCATTGTAGGTGAAGTAAGTATTGGATAGGCAGTGGTTGGTTAGATCTAGGATGTGCTTGGGGGGGTTGTATTTGTTTTGGATGGCTGTCAAGGCTTCTTTTATTGGCACTTGGGTGAAGAGGGATATGACATCGAAGCTGACTAGTAGGTCGCTAGGTTGTAAGTTTTGTTTCTTTATGATCTCGATGAACTGGTATGAGTTTCTTACGTGTGAGTTGATGGATTCTGCATAGGGTTGTAGTTGTTTGGCAAGAAATTTGGCCAGGTTTTGTAGAGGTGAGCTTATGGATCCTAGATCTAACCAACCACTGCCTATCCAATACTTACTTCACCTACAATGGACAAAAATACAAACAAATAGAAGGAGCACCCATGGGATCACCCCTCTCACCTGTCATCGCAAACCTCTACATGGAACACTTTGAAACACAAGCTCTAGAAAAATACGACCACAAACCCAAACTCTGGCTCAGATACGTAGATGACACCTTCATAATCTGGCCACACGGGAAAGAAAAACTGAACAACTTCCTCACATACCTCAACAGCCTACACCCCAAAATACAATTCACCATGGAAACAGAAGCCAACAATCAACTTCCCTTCCTAGATGTCTTGGTATACAAAAGATCCAATGGCTCCCTAGGACACACCATCTACCAGAAGAAAACACATACTAACCGCTATCTACATGCACTCTCACACCACCACCCAGCACAGATCAATTCCGTAGCCAAGACACTCATCTCCAGAACAAAATGCTTAGCCGATGAACAACACCAAAAAACCGAACTACACACTCTCACCAACGTACTTACAGCCAATGGATTCCAAAGAAAGAAGATTACCCACCTAATCCAAAAAGAAACCCCAACCAAAATCCAAGACAGAGAACAAGAAAACGGCAAAGCCCTCCTCCCATATATAAAAGGCACTACAGACAAAATTAGCAAGATCCTCCAAAAACACAACATCAAAACAGCATTCTGCACAAACAGAAAAATATCCACCATCCTAAGAAACCCCAAAGACAAAATCGAATTAGAAAACCAAGGAGTATACGAAATCCCCTGCACTGCCTGCCCTACCACATACATTGGACAAACTAACAGAAGAATAAGTGCACGCATTGAAGAACATAAGAACTCAATCAAAAAGAAGAAACGACCTCTTCCCTGGTCCAACACCTCAAAGCCACAGGACATGAAATTGATTTTAAAAATACCAGAACTATCGCCAAAACCGAACACTTCAACAGCAGAATAATCAGAGAAGCCATAGAGATAGAAAAACACCCACACAGCATGAACAAACGAGATGACACCTCCCACCTTCCAGCCATTTGGAAACCCGCCCTCATGAACAGACGAGTACCTAACATGAAGAAGGACACCGGACCCACACCCATGAGAGCCACACAAGATGCCACCACCACACTTCCATGTAGAAAACAGACTCCCACCCATTCAGAAAATGAGAAACGACCATGGACCAGAAGCTGCACTGCAGCTGCATCACTACCCACTTCAAACCCCTCTGAGCCATACATGAAGCAAACCGACACCCACTATGAAGATGCAGCAGGACCACGAACTAGAAGCCAAACAGCAAGATCACAACTCTCCAGCTCAAATCCCCCAGCAACTAAGACTAACCTGAGCACAACCAAGCCCCCACCTGAACAGAACACGCCTCCAACCAATCAGAACACGGCTAACCCCCAACCAATCAGAACACAGCCAAACCCCTACCAATGAGAACATACCCCCACCCAATCAGAACACAGCCAAGCCCCCACCCAATCAAGTCCCACCCCCACTGGCAGTTAAAAGGAGGAAGCAGCTGCAATCTCCATTACTCTGAGAAGCACAGAGCCGGAGACAGAAGCCTGAAGATGATGAATGAGACTTCATCGAAACGTTGCCTAGATACTTTGAATCTTACGCGGGAGAAACCCGAACAACCAAAGATCCACATACAAATACCCGTGAGAACCTCAGAATATATATATATATATATATATATATATATATATATATATATATATATATATATATATATATAACATTAACATAAACAATTATATTAAATATATTAGCTTTTTAAAAAAAATCATATTAGTGGTCCTCGGGATTTAAAATGAATTTGGTGGTCCCTGAGATCCAAAAGGTTGGTGACCCCTGACATATGGGACATTTATATTTGGAGCATAGCCCGATGTAGAGTATTACAGGAGAAGATTATTTATACTGTATTTGGTTTGTGAGGTTTCCATAAATCTTCCCTTCCCTTGGTGATAAAACATTTTTTCTGCAGAATGTAAAAACTTACATTCAAGTTTGTGATCCTTATTTTCATTTTAATTCACCAAGAGTGCTTCCACACTACTTGCAACCCAGTGGCTGCAATAGTGTTTGCAAATAATTAGTTGTGTTTAAATCTGTTTGCAGTGGATCTGGGTCTGTAACAGGAAGATAAAATGACTTGTGATTAAGGGAAGACATAATATGCTGATAAAAAATGGAGTCAATAAGGTTAGAAGGGAGACCACCTGACTGAGAGCTTCTCTTTTCCTAGGAAGTAAAGATGCAGAAACAAACCTGAGTCACTAAGAGGATAGAGTAAAGTGAACAGGGTGGGTACAAACAGAGTATGGGGCAAGGAGAAAAGTGGGCGAAGCCTAGCTGGACTAATTACCATGGGAAAAAGAAAAAAGTAAGTAAAGTAGCTTAAGAAGCAGTGTAAAGGGAAAAAGAGAGAAGAAAAGATATTTTATTTTATTATTAAATTTATATACCACCCATCTCATTGCCAGAAAACATTGTGATTAAAACAATGAACAAAGAACTTGGCAAGATAGGAACCAATACACAGTCAGGGTTGAGATGGGATCTTCTTCTTAGTCTGTTAATCACCTCCAGCATGGATGCACCCATCAGGGCCCAAAAACCAGTTTTCCTGGCCTTTTTGGAAAGCCAAGAGATGTGGCAAGAGCCACAGCAGAAAAGGCTCTTCTGGACCCTAACAACTGATATTTTTTGGCTGACAGGATCCACAGCAAGCTCCTTCAGCCAGAGTGGGAGGAGGCAATCACATGGGGTTAGATGGTTTCTCAGGTAGCCTGCTCCCATGCCATAAAAGAATATAAGGGTGATAACCAATACCTTGAATTAGATCCAGAACCAGGTAATCAGTGCTGTTCATGCACAAGTGGTGTTATTTGAGATATTAGGGAGAAAGCAGAGGTTCTGCTTTCTGTTCTGTTCAGCAGAGAATCTCCACTCCAGAAAGATCAGAGACAAAGAGAACCTGGGAATGCAAAGAGCCAAGAGTTGGGATATTTCCCATTTGTGATCTGAATATTGCTCACTCCACATTATCAGCCTGATTGTGACAGTATCCAGACCTCTCAAAAACACTGAGATAATTAGACTCTAAAGGTTTGCTATTTATTGGCATATTATAAAATAAGCAGATATTATAACTATTTCTTTAGCTATTGTGTCATTACTACAAGGCATTCATCAGCTTCCAGGCCAAATATCAGTAGAGTTTTTTTTTTTAATTTCATCTAAAGAATTCAAATATTTTACCATGAAAACATGAAAGTTTATGAAAAATCAATATAGTTTTGTATTAAATTGCTTATAGGAACTCTCGATTACTTTCTATTAATGCTACTTTTATATGATATCGCTGTTTCCATGGAAATGAAATCACAAGGCTGTCTAGTAAAGAAAGCCTGTCAAATTTTAATATACATGAATTTATTACAATGGGAAATATACATTGAAATATGCATGGAGAATTATCAGATATTAGGTAAAGTATGAATCTGAAACTAATTTACAGCATTTGGATACTCCCTAAATGTGATCAATATGTGTGTGTGTGTGTGTGTGTGTGTGTGTGTGTGTGTGTATGTGTGTGTGTATATATATCAGCTTTGTTCGGGTATTTTCCCATGTCATTGTAGTTGTAGTTATCATTGTAGTTGTAGTTATCATTGTCATTGTAGTTATTAATATAATATTTAAACCTAGTAACTGCAATGTTCTGAAAGTCTTCTAGGATGGCAATCCATCTAAGGTCATTTTCTCTGGATCTGTATGTCACTGACCTTTCAGAAACCAAGCTTCCTAACAAGGCAACTAGGAACATACTTTTCCTTTTCTGTTCCTAATAACTCTTGTAGTGGTTCCTTACATTAATAATTTTATTAATTTAACACACAATGGAAAATAGAGTCAACATAAGCAACAGTAAAAGAGCAGAGGGAGATTCATGTTTGAAAGGAAAAATCATGGGCACTCCATTAGATGAACGTTTAATAACCTTCTCTGTTCTCTTCCTATTTACTTATCTTCCAGGATCATTTTACATGAAGGTGCAAATAACAAATTTAAATGTGTCTACTGATGCTGCCTCTAGCCCCTTGCAATTATGGGATGTTAGCTCAAATTTCCTCTGCATGCAATAGTACAGGGGTGTCAAACTCACGGGGTGGCATCATGTGACATAGTGGTACTTTTCCCCCCTTCACTAAACTGGGCATGGGCGTGGCCAGCAGGTGAAGCATCTGGCCTGCAGGGTGGGAGTTTGATAACTTGCAATATTGTTGTTAGTTGCAAAGTCATGTCTGACCCATCGTGACCCCATAGACAACGTTCCTCCAGGCCTTCCTGTCTTCCACCATCCTACAGAATCCATTTAAGCTCACACCAACTGCTTCAGTGACTCAATTCAGCCACCTCATTCTCTGTCATCGTCTTCTATTGCCCTCAATCTTTCCCAGCATTAAGCTCTTCTCAAGTGAGTCCTTCCATTAGGTAGTCAAAGTATTTGAGTTTCATCTTCAGGATCTGGCCTTCTAAAGAGCAGTCTCGATTGATATCCTCTAGGACTGACTGGTTTGATTGCCTTGCAGTCCAAGGGACTCACAGGAGTCTTCTCCAGTACCATAGTTCAAAGGCCTCAATTCTTTGGTGCTCAGCTTTCCTCATGGTCCAACTTTCACAGCCAACTGAGAAATTGCAACTGAGAAAACCATAGTCTTAACTATATGCACTTTTGTTGACAGGGTGATGTCTCTCCTTTTTAGTACGTTGTCTAGATTTGCCATAGCTTTCCTCCCCAGGAGCAAGCATCTTTTAATTTCTTGGCTGCAGTCCCCATATGCAGTGATCCTGGAGCCCAGGAAAATAAAATCTGTCACTACCTCCATTTCTTCCCCATCTATTTGCCAAGAGTTGTGAGGGCCAGATGCCATGATCTTAGTTTTCTTAATGTTGAGTTTCAACACTTTTGCATTTTCCTCCTTCACCTGCATCAAGAGGCTGTCAGGGCTCCAACAAATCCACACTTATTCAAATCATAAGTCTCTAGCCGCATTTCTCAGAGTAAAAAAAATAATGATTTATTAGAAGTGGCCATGTTGTCGTTAGCTGGATGCAGCCGACACTAATCATTCATTTCCCCATTGACCCTGGTCTTCCCCCACCCCCTGGATGTATATTCTCCAATGGGACACATCCATAGCCAAGAGTCATCAATCATGCTCTCCAATAATATTCTTGCACACTGACAACTTTGGGCTGCCCAAGCGATTATCTGAGGCACGAGGAATACACTGTTTTCCCCCACTCCCTTTCTGCTGGCAGCTAAAAAGACCAAAGGAGTATCTTTTTAGTTGACAGAGGCTCTTTAGTTCCTCTTCACTTTCTGCCATTGGAGTGGTATCATCTGCATATCTGAGGTTGTTAATATTTCTCCCGGCAATCTTAATTCCAGCTTGTGATTCATCTAGCCCCGCCTTTCTCATGATGTGTTCTGCATATAAGTTAAATAGACAGGGTGACAGTATACAGCCTTGCTAAACTCCTTTCTCAATTTTGAACCAATCAGTGGTTCCGTGTCCAGTTCTCATTGTTGCTTCTTGACCCGCATATAGGTTTCTCAAGGGACAAATAAGATGGTCTGATACTCACATCTCTTTAAGAATTTGCACAATTTGTTGTGGTCCACACAATAAAAGGCTTTAGCATAGTCAACCTTGGCTAATCTTATCTGGGTTTCAAAGCTAAGCAGGGGAGAACTGATTAGAATTTTGGTGTGAAACTCCAGCTAACACTAGAGCTGATAAATTGATAAGTTGAGAATTAAAAGATACAGGCACATCATAGAAAGGGAAAAAATCTACCCCATTGCTGCCAAGTAATCTTTTTGGATGTCTCCATAGAGTGAAGTCGGACTCAGAAAAAAACTTTACTATTTTTTTTACTAACTCAAACTTCAACTTCACACTAATTTATAACAGAAGTAGTAAGAAAAAATTGCCCAAATTCAAATCTAGGTGTTCTAACTCTTGCAGAGTTATCTAAATTAAAATATTAGGTTTCTTTGGGTGGGGGGATCCTCAAGGAGACAGGATGTTTAAATAAAAGATAAATAAATCCATGAAGCATTTCTTCCAGAGCTGCATGAATGGCTTTGTCTCCCACTGACAGTCAAATAGCATCCCTCTGGTAACAGTCTCAGTTGTTTGTTGTGACAAAATTATAATCAGAAATGGTTTCATACGATGAAAGCAAGAATGGAGCATTGCCTACAGGCAGGTCTTCCTGCGAAGCAGAATTCTGAAAACTAACATCAACCCCTACTGAGAATACTCAGCTTCTGCTTCAGATACATAAGAAGTGGAGACATATCACAACGTATTCTATAAAGTATTAAACACCTGCTGGCTATCGGTAGAAATTCTAAATACAGATTGATCCCAGGCCAAAGCACTTGGTGCATTTTTCAGTGCCACATTATGCATAAATGAACTGATTGAGATTCAGGATCATTCCAGTGTGAAAATAAGGATGAATGTGCATTCATAATCATCTGGAAGACTATGGTGATTTTTAAGTGTGGAGGATTCTAAAAAGCTGAAATCCAAGATCACCATGTTTCTTCCATTCCCTTTTAAGGCCCTTCAGCTAATCAACATATAGCTAAATTAGAATTCAAATCCAGGTATTATAAATGTTAGGCTTGTTCCATTTTACCAAACACTTATTTACTAGAAAAGAAAAAACAACTCTTACTTTTCAAAAGTTCAGTTAAATTCTTACTTTTCTTTATTAGTTAAACTGTGTCTATTCCTTTTACCAATTATATACAATTTCTGATAAGGCTATAAAGACAAACAGTTGCAGGTGCCTAATGCCACATAGTAAAATCATTCTGAATTTTTTTTCCTCTAGTCCTTATTCAGTTTGATGAAAACAAATTTCTTAGATATTCTTTTAAACAAGAAGAGAACTTTGAAGAAATTCTCCATGTCATCCCTTGTACTTATGAAATTTTATTTACTTATTTAAAGTATGGCAAATACATGAACTTATAGTAATTCAAATGTTAATGTCCAATCCACCCAGCCATTCAAGGACAGGATGGTCTATATTGAAAAAAATCAAACATTGGGCCAGTGTCAGCTCTTGATGGACATTTGGACAAATATGATGGATATTTTGTTGAGGAGCACCACAGTCACACTGAAGGATAGAGACAAGACCCCACTTAAACAATCAGTTCTGGCAGACAACATGTTGGGTATGGATCCTGTTCAGAGTTGACCAATGCTGGCGAGAAAGGTCAAAACCTGACACCTTTATCATTAAACTTTATCATTATCACCTACCTAATTAAGTTTCAGCAAATGCAGCAGGAAAGCCTGGAGCCTACTAAGGAAACTGCGAGCTGCCAGGCAGCCTGCTCAACAAACACCCAGCATAACTGTTGACCAAGTAGCCTCCTGAGTTGTCTCCTTCTCTAAAGCCCAAAGGATGAAAGAGCACTCAGCTACCATCAAGAAAGTGCTTTCAGCCTTTTGACAGTCGGCTCCAACACACTCTGAATTCACCCACCCATTCTCTGTGGACGAAATCAATGCAGCCATCTCTATCCCTCTGAAGTCTGGCAAAGCACCAAGTTTTGATGGCATCCACCCTGAATTGCTATTTCATTCTGGGAGACTAACAAGGAATTGGCTTGGCAAATTCTTTTCAAACATACTTTCTAGCGGACACCTTAAAGCGGATACCTATCATAAACAGAATTGGACTCACAATAGATACATTTCTGCTCCTGGAACAAGCCGGCTTTTATCATAATCACAGTTGTGTTGATCAGGTGCTGAACCTAACAGGACATATCAAGACTGGTTTCCAGCGAGGCTTGAAAACCACAGCTGTGTTCATTGACCTTTTTTTAATTTTTTTTAATTTTATTTGATTTGTCAATTGTTTACAAGATAATAAGTATAAGTGTATACATAGTTATGAATACATGAAATGGGTACATATAAGAAAAAGAAAAGAAAAATAAAAGAAACAATAGGACAGGGACGGTAGGCACATTGGTGCACTTATGCACGCCCCCTAGAGACCTCTTAGGAAAGGGTAGACAATAGTAGACAGTCTAAGGTTAAAGTCTAAGTAGACAGCCTAACGTTAAAGTTTTTGGAGTTTGGGGAAGAAACTACAGAGTCGGGTAGAGTATTCCAGACATTGATCACTCTGTTGCTGAAGTCGTATTTCCTGCAATCAAGCTTGGTGCGATTAACCTTGAGTTTGTATCTGTTGTGTGCTCTTGTGTTGTTATGGTTGAAGCTGGAGTATTCATTGACAGGTAGGACATTGCAATGTATGATTTTATATACTATGCTTAAATCAGACCGAAGACGGCGTAATTCAAGGTTTTCTAGTTCTAGAATTTCAAGTCTGGTGGCATAAGGTATTCTGCAATGAGTAGAGGAGTGGAGAACTCTTCTTGTGAAATGTTTCTGGACTTTCTCAATTGTGCTAATATCAGATACGTAATGTGGGTTCCAGACTGATGAGCTATATTCGAGTATTGGTCTAGCAAATGTTTTGTATGCTCTAGTTAGTAGTGTGATATTATCAGAGAAAAAGCTACGTAGGATTAGGTTAACAACTCTTAATGCCTTTTTGGCTATGTAGTTGCAGTGGGCTCTAGCACTTAGATCATTAGAGGTGAGTATTCCAAGGTCCTTTACAGAGCTTGGATCATCAACAAGATCTTGACTATTCAGCTTGTATTTTATTTTCTGATTTTTTTTGCCAATATGTAAGACAGAGCATTTATTTGTTGAGATTTGAACTTGCCATTTGTTTGACCATTCTGATACATAGTCAAGATCTTTTTGAAGGGTAGCAGTATTGTCTGTGGTATTGAACAGCTTTACATCATCAGCGAAAAGAACGCAGTTGCTCTTAATATGATCACAGAGGTCATTTATGCAGAGTATGAAGAGAGTTGGTCCTAGAACACTGCCTTGGGGGACACCACTATTGACAGGTACAGAATTTGATAGGACACTCCCAATTTTGACCATTTGTTGTCTGTTTGACAGGAATGCTTCTATCCAGTTATTCAAATGTCCAGAGATCGTGTAAGATTTTAATTTTAGGAGTAGTTTGTCATGTACCACTGAATCAAAGGCTTTACAGAAGTCTATGTAGATTGCATCTATTGTTTTGCCCTGATCAAGTTGTGTAGTCCATATGTTTTTGCAGTGTAAGAGTTGCAAATTACAGGATAGTATTTTTTCTGAAACCAAATTGTTTATTGGAGAGTAGGTTGTTTGTCTCTAAGTGGAGGATGATGGATTGGTTAATAATTGATTCCATGACTTTACAGGTGACGCAGCATAAGGAGATTGGTCTGTAATTTTCAACTAGGCTGGGGTCTCCCTTTTTGAAGATGGGGATGACCGTGGCTTGTGACCATAGGTTAGGCAAGGAACTGGTCCTGAAAGATTTTTCAAAGATTATGCTTAGAGGTTTGGCTATGGCAGTGGGTAGCTTTTTAAAGAAGTAGGCACATATTCCATCCGGTCCAATAGATAGAGATGATTTTAGATTGCGAAGTGCTTTTTCAACATTGTCTTCTGTAAAATCGATATGTATTAGATCTTTGTAGTTATCTGTGGTTCGGCTAGGAAATACTGGGCATGATCCATTGCTGTTTACAAATACTGAGCCAAAAAACGTGTTAAAGATGTTGGCTTTAATGGTGACATCGTTGCAGTCTTTACCATTGGGTCCTATCAGGGGTGGGATGGACCTTGAATATTTTAGTTTGTTGTTTACAAAATTGTAAAAAGCACGGGTGGAATTGGTGCTTAGAAGGTTTTCCTCTTGTTTAATGTGATAATGGGTGCATTCGGTCTTTATCTGGTGGCATAAATTTTTGTATCAGCTTTTGAAATTGGCAACGTGACCAGATTTGTTTTTCCGCCAGAGTGATCACTTTTTGGATTGAAGTTTCCTTATTGTTATGGGCAATCTGTTTTTTTGTTTTGTTTTGGGAGTTGTTGTTGGTACATATAGTTTGATGACTCTTTTGACTTCAAGTAAAAATATGTTGTAATGGTCTTCAACAGTATTGCATCCAGTGAATAGAGATTGCCAATCAAGGGATGAGAGATCATTGTCTATAAGATCATAGTTGCCTTTTTTGAAGTTATAATTGGGGATTACATCATTGTGGTGGTTTTTGTGTGGACGTATGTTGAGACAAAAGTCAATCATATTGTGGTCACTGCTGGAAAAGGGTTCTTTAGTTTGTATTCCGTAAATTAAATTCAAACTATTGCAGAAGATGAGATCGAGGCAGTTGTTTAGTCTAGTGTTGTTGGTTACTAGTTGTTCCAGTCCCAGATTTGTAACAGCATTGTAGAAGGTTGCATGTATGGTTTCAGTTGTACATTCATTTAGGGTCCAGTCAATATGAGGCAGATTGAAATCACCAAGAAAGATAAAAGGGTATGGGCAGGATGCTGCCCATGTTAGTAGTGTATTTAGCTTGTTTACATGTTCGATGTCATAATCAGGTGCTCTGTAACATAGTAAGAATCGAATTGTGATATTTAAGGATAGTTCACAGATAATGGTCTCAGGAAGAGCAAGCTCCTGGGTAACTTGGATATTTTTTAGATGTAAGGACTTTTTATAGAAGATAGCAACACCACCTCCTCTACGAATTTCATGATCTGATCGGTAAACATGATAGTCTCTTACTGTGGTAATGGAGTCAGGGAGAGATGCGTTGAGCCATGTTTCACAGATAAATATAATGTCGAATTTAGCCATATTTAATAGGAGGAAAAATTCAGGTATTTTATTTACAAGGCTTCTTGCATTGAATAGCTTGCATTTAAGGCCAGCAGTAGTTGGAGTTGAGGTAGTTAGGGGCGTGCGTGCCTAGTCTTGGGTGATGGTGGATTGGTTGAGGTAGGGTTGTGGTTGAAGGTTTAAGCTGAGTTGCGGGATGTGTGACTTACTTTTGATACAGTCAGCATGGTAGTCAATGTACAGGTCCTTCTCTCCATTGTCTAGACGTTTTTTGAGTTCAGTGCGGAGTACACGGGAGCGGGCACGTTGCTGTATGGTTAAGTCAGGGCGACAACGGAGGTTCTTATGGTTGGTGTTGGTTTTGGCGAGTGAATTTATAGTGTAAATGAATTTGCATTTGCTTAATTCATTTTTGCAAATGACCCTGCAGAAGCGTGGGGTCACAGAGCTTATTGCAGCATACCATGTGGAAGAAGAGTCTGCTTTACAAACTGAGTCACATCATCCCCTGTAAAATCCTCTATCACCTAATACTCTTGCTCAGCAATAGATCCTTTCAGATCATTATGAGGACAATATTAGCAAGTTAAGAAGACTCAACAACAGCCTTCCACAATGTTCTGTACTGGCACTCATACTGTTCAATCTTTACATCTCAGATATGCCAGCTGCAAGGGGACATAAATTTGGGTAAGCAGAGACCTGGCCATAGCAGTGCAAAATAAAAACTTGGAAGTATTGAACTGCCTCCATTCTGAACAGGGTGCCCCCTCTAAACAGGGGCAAAGTATTCAGCTGTGGAGTAGACCAACCCTACTGATGATATTCTGAGAGTAGAAGCTGAGGCTTCATCTAGATTCTCTTAGTTTCTGGAGTAAGTTATTCCTGGTATTGATTTTAGCGGACATGTTCTCTAGGTGTTTCTTATAGGAGAAGAAGTCCCTGGGAAAATTCTTTGTTGACTGGAGACTCATACCCATTGTCAGCAAAATGGTGACTACCTGTTTCCATCTCAACAACAAACTCGCCAAAGGCCTACCTTCTCCCTTATGATCCTCACCTCAAATATCTCGGAGTAACTTTGGATCATACTTTCTCCTATAAGAAACACCTAGAGAACATGTCCACTAAAATCAATACCAGGAATAACTTACTCCAGAAACTAAGAGAATCTAGATGAAGCCTCAGCCCCTACTCACAGAATATCATCAGTAGGGTTGGTCTACTCCACAGCTGAATACTGTGCCCCTGTTTAGCTTAATAGCTGCCACACTAGCAAGATTGATGCTAGACTAAATGATACAATGAGGATCATAAGCAGTTGCATAAAATCTATTCCAATTTGCTGGCTCTCTGTCTTGAGTCATATAGCCCTGCAAAAGCAGAAAGCCTTAGTGAAGAATACAACAAAATTATGAGAAATCCACTTCTTCCTGTGCACACTGATCTTTCTCATCTATCAATTGGCAGGCTTACATCCAGGAAGCCTTCTCTGGCACTCACTCAACAACTGTCTAACAAGTTTGACATCAACTCACAGTAGAAAGCCAAATGGGCTGTTGAATGGCCAGATACAGGCAGTTACATAGATGACCTTACACTGATGAAACTATAAATTGGCTATGGAAGGTAAATCAATGTTCTGTCTTTATGATTTAATCCTTTCTCAGCTTCCAATCTGCAACTAGGTCATATCCATGTTATTAATTATAATAGTTTGAATTAATTTGTTTATTTTTACAAAAGAATATCTTTGTATTGCTGTATGTATTGATATCTTTGTATTGCTGTACCTATGCTTGTGTTTTGCAATTCTTCTAAAGCAGTTTAAACTTCATATTTAGATTTAAATGTAGCACATTAATGAATATTGTTAAGAATTCTTCATTGAGGAGATCATATCAAATCAATCTGTCATTTATATAAAATCTGTCTTTTATAATATTACCACAAAATGAGGAAATAGTAACATCCACAGAAGAGATCAAAACAGAAAGATGGTGATTGCAGCAACACTGTCCAAACCCTATTCTTTTTCTATGTGTTATGCATCAAGAAGCAAGGTTTCAGGTATTTTTTCAATGAAAGCCCAATAAGTCCCAGCTTCAGTCAAGGACTCTGTAATTTAAATAATTTTCAAATTCTGTGTATTTTATATTTAATTTATATTTTATATTTATATTCTGTGTATTTTATATTTTATAATCAAGCTTTCCTTATGATAAGCTAATACATAAACCATACTTACACTTTTTCAGAAGTATATATCTAGCGGTTCCGTAAGCTTCATTACTGATACTTTCCAGATGTCAGTTCTGAAAATGTCTATCTTCATCTTACAGGAGTTGGTCAGGGCTTTTTTTAACTGACTACATTCAGACAGTTGCCTTGAGCCATAAATATGGAAGGAAAGCATCAAAATTAAGTTTCAGTATTTATTATGGAGTGCTTTTTCATCCAAGTTAATAAAGTTTATCAACCAAAACATAGTCTCAAGAAACTTAACATTTTTATTAATCTTCAAACTTTTTTTTTAGAAGAAATGGGTTGGCTCCAACTGACTTCTTGCCTTTCTCTCTGGACTTTTAGACACTATAAAATCTTGAAATCAGTCTATGTAACAGTCTATTTCAACTTAAAATCTCCAAATGACTTGTGATTAAGACTTCCACATTGGCTAGGAATACGTTCAACTTCAGTTCCAGCATGTGCACTGAATGCCAGACTGATGCATTTAATCGCATTAAAAGATGATTACTTGGCTGCAATTATTAATGTGATTTCATTCTGACATAAAAACAGAGATTCCTTTGGGATCAAACACACAGTAATATATTTTCCATCCTTTATCCACAGATTTTGTGAACTACAAAGAATAGTTTACTTGTTTTTCAGGAGAGTATTCCAATCAAAGAGTAAACTTGAATTATGGTGAAAGAGGGATGCCAAAAACTATAATACTGTTAGACTTTACTGAATTCATTGAATTTACTGTTAGGCTTAACTGAATTCCAATGCAGTGATTTTAATATCATTTACAGGCAACCTAGTCATTCTTCACTGACAAAAAATGTGATACCTTTGAATAATTCTTTTGATTCTGCCTCTGCCAGTTTTCATGGCAATTGCAAAATCATTAATTATCATAAATTAAACCATCTAATATTTATGTTTCAGAATTATATGAAATAACTATTTATTCCTTACCTAGAAATAGCTAGAAGCATCATAAACCATAATATGTTTTTATTTTTTTATATTTTTTGTTTCTGTAACATTTTAAATAAATGGCATCTACTGATAATTTCAAAGTCCTTGAAATCTGCTACAGGAAAATTCTCTACCTGGAGAGACAATGCTCCAGTAACTCAGGATACAAAAACAACAGATCATGTGCTTCCCAGTACCTGTACTATAGAGACATTTGTACTAGCTTCATTTCACCATTACTGCATAAATACATGGGCAGGGCAATTTTACGCCTCCCTGCTACTTGCAGATGGTAATCTGGCCATGATCCTTGCCAGGTTCTATGCAGCAGTGCTTAAAATAAATCAAATCATAGATGACCTGTGCCTCAAACTGGCATTGAGCATCTAGTGCAGTGGTTCCCAAAGTGGGTGGTACTGCCCTCTGGGGGGCAGTGGGATGCCTTGGGGGGTGCTAAGAGGCAAGGGGGCTGGCAGGGGGTTGCTAAGAGGCAGCAGGGGGTGCTGGAGGTGGGCCCCTCACAGGGTGCAATTCAGGGGTGGGATTTTGCAGGTAGCTTGGCCAAATTCCTGTCCCTGGGAGTCAAAGTACTGAAGCACAAGCAGCATGGGAAACTTTGGCCGGGCTCTCAAGAAATGAAGTGACTCCAGCCACTTCTCTCAGGTGGCCAAGATATCTGCAAACTGTCAAGCATTTCTCAAGAAAGACGATTTTGCAGATAGCTTGGCCGAGCTCCTGTGCAAAGGGAGCACAACATTGCTGCACCTCGCTAACACAGGGATTGGGGGGAGGTGGCTCATCCCCGAAGTGCTAGCATTGCTCCAGCGGCACAGCCCCAAGGATACTATCTTTGCCTGCACCCGTCACCAAAATGCGGCATCCAGAGAAGCACTCCATTCAAAAGCGCTGAACTTCCAATTGGCACTGGAGACAGCACTGGAAGGGAAGAGGCGGCACCTCAAGGGGCTTCCACAAAGGGGGAAGAAAACCCTTCCTCTGCCGCTGCTGCTGCTTTCACCCCTCTCATAAACCCTGCCAGCTCCCGGGTGTCCTCTTTGCAGTCCCACCTGAGGACACGCCCCCTGCCCCCCATTACATGTCTATCAGGAGCATGCAAGCCTGGCTTTTGGAGTCCTTCAGGGAACTGGGTGTAAAACGGCATCCAGCCGGCCACTCCTTTGTCTGAAGGGGAGATTCCTGGTTCTTTGTGTTGCCATGTTTTTTTTCTCCCATAGATGGTGAAGGAAACAAAAGTTTCAAGTATTTGTGGTGTGAGTCTCTGTCACAAAATCAGAGTCTTTTAGCAAGGCTTCTTGTATTTTATGTTACTGCCCCATTGCAGGCTGATAAATATAATAGTTGGGGTAGAGAGGTTGTTGAAAGAAAGAGAAATTGTAATATAATGGCAAAATAGTTCCATTTTATTATACTGGTTAGAGAGTGGCTTCTGATAATCAAGAAATGCAAAACAGTAAATGTTCCCCCCCCGCCAATCAAGGCGACAGTATTTAATACCTGAGGCAGTAAGCAGTAGAAATTCAACAATACAGAATGAACCATTTTATGCGACACCTCACCTCATACTTAGAGAGAGACAATTTTGCCTGTTAGCAGAGAGAAGCAGCTGGAGTCACTCTCATCTCCTGAGAGCCTGACTAAAGTATCCTGCACCACCATCAGTTAAAATTCAAATTAGTGGTCCACGGGATTTAAAATTATGAATTTGGTGGTCCCTGAGGTCCAAAAGGTTGTCGATCACTGGATTAGGGCACACCTGCCTTGGCAGAAAATAGGTAAGGTTAAGGAAGGGATAGAGAGATCAGAATTTGTTTAGTAACAAATTGTGTGTTAAATTAACAAAATTATTAATTGAAGGTTGAAACATATGTAAGGCATATTGGCATGTAATTTAAATCAACACACAAAAACATTCAACTCAGTTTGGGAATATGTTTCAATATCAAAAATAACTTCCAGCCTTAAAAGCAAACCTGACACAGAATATCCATGTAGTTATCAAGCATGAAACTGAACTCAAGAACTTTCAGCCTTACTTAAAGTTATATCCCTTAAAATAATAAACAGAGTATTTCTATAAATTAAGATTATGATAAAATGAAGCTAGGTTGTCCTAGTGTCACAATAATAGGAAAACTCAAATTCTCTTCCTGAGGTAAAAGAAGGTAAAAGAATACCTGCCTAGAAATTTTGAAAAGATAACGTTCTATTATCTAATGCTTTATTTTTTTTAAAAAACATTGTTTCTGGTCATCTAGAGACTAAGAGAAGTGTGTAATCAAGAAACATCTTGAAAGCTTCTAAGCAAAAACAAAACAAAACAAAGCCATTATACTTAACAAGATTTAAAAGCCTACTGGGATAAAAATTGTTTTAAAACAAGATAACAAAAAAGACATTTTCAATTTTCTTGGAGGTGAAGTTCTGTAAGTGAGATTACTTTTTTTATTCCTCAGCTTTGATTACCAGATCTCTTGATGGATAAATGCAGACCAGAACCTTGGAAGATAGCTATAACTTCAAGATGGATTCCTAAGAAAAGAAATGGCCCTCCAAGCATCTTGGTCCAAAATTATTTAGGACTTTAGAGAAAAAAAATTCCTCAAATTGTATTGGGAAATAAGCAGAAGCTAAATTTGAATGAGACAATTCTTTTATTTGAAAAGTGAAACCCTTCTAAAAAAAACATTACCCATTAATTGTAGCTTCTCATCATTTTCTAGAGAGAGGGAAAAAGTATAAATTTCTGAAAGCAATCAATTAATGTTAAAAACAACAACAACCTGTACTGTGTAATTTATATATAAAATAGAGGGTGATAACAGAAGGAGTGGAAACTATTAGATTGAGTTTCTATTGACCCAAATAACTGATCAAGGATATCCAATCCTACACCTTGTGGCCAAAGTATTTCCCTGCAAATCCTACTCCTTTTTAAAGAGTGTTCAGAACAGATCAACCTTGAAAAATAAAATAGTTTTAGAACTATGGAAAACTGCTTCTTATCTTTCAAATGACTTGGATTAGGAGCACAGGTTCAATTTGAATGGTTTATTTAATCCAGGTTACCCTGGTGATTTTATTCAAATTATCTGTGCAGTTTTATTTCAGACTATTCACATTGTCATCCCAGTTTGGCAATTTGGTTTTTGAAACTGGATATCAAATCAACCTTATCTGGAGACTGAGCTTCATGTAGAAAAAAAAAAAGCTTTCTTTTATGCACAAAAACCCTCTTAATAATTTGATTGTATCATAAACATTTACAATTTGATCAGAATTAATATGACTTGAAAATTGTTTCAGTTTGAAAATTCTCCCAAATTGGCTTAAAATCTATTCTTAAAAACATTTTTTTAAATAAAACTTGAGTTAGAATTGTCTCTCCCATCTGTCCTTTCCACTATGGTCAGTCGTAAACAAATTAAAAGAGTTTGATCAAAAACATTGGCAAGACAAACAGTTTGCTAGAACTTACAATATCCTTCCCCTCATAAATTTGAAGTTCTCTATGTTATAATAATTATAATAATGAAGTCAGGAAATACTGAACACATTCTTAAGAATGTTCAGATATTATACATGTATATCTATGTTTTCCTCCTATTTTAAAGATTTAAAATTCTCACTCCAGATCACTTTTGCTGGTGCTGAGTGTACCCGTCAGTGTGCTAAATCATTCATCTCTTTGTAATAGGTATGTGCGTGTGTGTGTGTGTGTATTCAAAGTCTGACTTTAGGGAATGTGGCCTTGGTTTACAACAGTATAGTGTTTTTCATTCATTGTATTACTGAATTTTAATAATTTAATGGCAAACCATTTTAAGATGCGGTGGAAATCTGGAAAGAAATATTTTAACCAATCAATCAATAATTTCAGCCACATTTTACTCTGCAGTTTTATTCCTTCTTTTTCCCCAGTAAAATGTTTATGAAATCTGTGTTGTCAGCAATGCTCACTTGTGCTTCGGCTAAAGATTTGTGGTTGCTGTTGTTGCTGTTTTCATTTTATAATAATGTGGAGTATTGTACTATACATTTTAATGACTTGCATTTTGGCCAGCACTTCATTGCAAGCATGATAGGACCACAAATCATGAATAAAGCACCTAGACAGAATCAAAGACTAACTTAGAATAGAAGGATAAATTTCAGGATGAGATGATACAGGCACAGAAGCAAATATAACAGGAAGCCAAAAGTGCCAAATTGTTTTACTCCTCTGCAGTTTATAGTTTGTCAAAGGGTTGATGCATATCACTTTTGCTTTGTGAATTATTCTCTCTTTTTCCACATTTGGTTCCTTGAAAATCTTATTCCGCTCAAGTTCAGTTTTGATAGTGGGAGACCTTGTTTAGCATTTATTTGTCAGAGTAAACATCTTACCTAGAAAAAAATAAATAAGGTTCACTAAGGGCACTTCACTTACAAGTGTCTCTTCTTGTAATATTCCAAGGGATTTTTATGACCTAAAATAAAAATAGACACACCAAAGAATTCTGTAATGCACTTCATCTATATACTAGATATTAGCATGGAAACCAGTGATGAAAAATGATTCTATTCAGACAGAAAGACAAAAATGGAGTGGAAAAAAGAGTGATGGCTAAATAAATACTTTGACCCTTGAGATCTCATTATCTCAAAAAGATCCTTCGACTACTCATGTCATTAATGATGCAAAGCATAATTATGGGACTTGAAATTCCATAATATTTTTGGAAGGCATGAAATTGAGGAAAACTAATCTAAACCAAACTTCCTCCTTTCTGTAAGCTATGGATTTATTTTTCCTTCTGGAAAAACAATTTATTTGAATAGTAAGACAAGTGGAGTAATCAGAGCTTCCTGCTTTCCAATTGCATTTCATCGGCCATACTTTGAAACAGTCCCTAATGAAAAATACCAGCCAACTCTAGGCTCACACTTGAAGTCAAAATTTGAAATTATTTTTCAGTAATTCAGCAAAAGAATGAGTACTAAAATATATTCTTAGAGAGCTAGTAGCCCATATATAACTGACTAATGGGTCAGTAAATAATTGAAGACCTACAAATTGCATATTAAAAGTCTAGAAATTGGAGAAGAATAATATATTAAAAGGCAAATCTTGATGTGCATTACTCAGGATGATAGAAAGTACCATTTCAAGACTTTATGCAAGGAGACATTTCTCCTTATTACAGAATCTAAATGCAAATGCCAATTCATTATGATTAAGCGATTATAGAAAATACCTAACTTTGTGGATCATTGTAGCCAGAGATTTGGCTAAATTCTATTCAAATGAAAGAAGCATTTATCTTTTAACATATGACTTCAAGGCATAAGGAGAATGAAAATTACCCTTTAAGTGAAATTATTTCCTAAATGAAAGATCACTCCCATGACAAAATCTTTCAGTGAAATTGTGTAGAGAACAACAGCGTTTAAACATAAGTACAAAATTTCTATGAAATTGAACTAATGAGTTTGTCCATTTCATTTCCTTGAATTAGAAATTAAAAATACCTAGTTATCAGGCTTTGGGGATGTTCTTCCTAAAAATCCCTAAAACCAAAGTAATTATTTCCAAGTAAAATGGCTAAAAATTATCAGATTAAAGAATTTAAAAACAAAACTATTTCCATTTAGAACTCCAGTTAACTCCTAATATGTAAGAGCAAAGACATGATAAAAACAAATAGTCTTCTTAGGATTGATGAGACCCTTTTTATTGATAATGAGATACCTCACAACTGACTCTTTCTTCTGAATCTTTATAAAACTGGGAACTAAGCTGTCACTTTGTTTTTTTCTTCAAAGAAAGCAGTTTGCAAATGATGGAAGGGAGGGATGGGGAGGGAGAGGGGAGGGGAAGGGAAGGGGAGGGGAGGGAAGGAAAAAGAAGAAAGCATCTTGCAGCAGTGACAGACTGAAAGAATTGATTTTGATGATTGACAGGCACTCGAAGAGCATGTTATTTCTTTCTCCAGGAGTTTGATCTAGACTTATAACATTTACATCAATAAAACAAGTTTTTAAAACTCACCAAGCCGTTAGGGGTATCACTTTATTTTAATTTTATGACTTTTGCATTCTTAAATGCTTTTATCTAAAATCACTAGCAGAAATTGTTGATTATGTACCTTACACACTGAAGAATTTGGTAGCATTATTAAAATTTAGATTTCATTAACAGAATGTACCACACAAATCAACCATGAAGAAGCCCTGAAGTTTGCAAATTCTTCAATCTTTAAACTAAACCCTTTTTATTCTTGCAAGATTTATTTTCTTTTAAAGAAATAATTGACTTAAATAAATTAAAAGAAAAACATTTTTCAAATAGCCAATGCTAAACGTTTTAGGGCTGAACAACACAATATCAAATGCCATTATATTGAAGGCGTGCTTAATACTTTCTTAAAATTCTTGACTTAAAACAATGCCAGGACATCAAACAATCTTCCTAACATAATTTTCTTGTAAGAATTATAAATTAAACTAATTCCATCCTATCTAACTGTATTTTTCCGTTTAAAATTTGTAGCTGCCAGCAAAGCACAAAAGATAGAAAAAATCGTTTCTGTTTATGCCAAGGGCCTTTTTTAAATATTTCCTTCAGCTTCAAATTTATGGTTCTGTTAGTCAGAGATCTGTGGAGATTCTAGAGATGTGCATCTATTTTGTCCAAATATGATCAGGTGTGTGCCTGTGAATTTTGCCCTTTGTTATAATAGTTGCTGTGATGGTGGTATAATAGTATGTGACCTTGAAGGATGAGACCTTGAAGTGCTGTCTAAGAAATGACTAGACAAGATCAGAACAGAACTGAAAGATACTTAATTACTTAGATAGATAATATAGCAGTTGCTTAAAGCTTAGTGCTTTCCTGAGAAACTTAGGAAAGACCCAACTTAAATGATCAGGTAGATAAAAGGGAGATTAAATAGTTAAAAGTTGGGAGATTTGTATTTTCAGACTTGCAAGGTTCTGCTAATATAATTTTACAATGAAGTAGGATTAGCTCATCTGGTAATGTTTCCTGTCTGGTTATTTGGGAGGGCTACCAAGTAATTATTATGATACAAAGATATGCAACATCTTATATTATGATACAAAGTAATTATTATGATACAAAGACATGCAACATATTCTCTGCTAAAAAGCATAAATGAATAAAGGTGAGGGTTTTTTCCAAGACTTAAGAATGCTAGAACCAGAAGAAAAAATGTTACATTTAAATAATAGAAAAATATCTCCCTTGAGTAATAGAAAAACTGTAGTGAGACACAGTTGATGATATTAATATGATTCATTGCATAGTCAGTCAGATGTTCAGACTGTACCAGCCAAAAAAGCTAATGCAATCCTAAATCGCATTAACAAAGGGATACAATAGAGATCAAATAAAGTACTAATACCACTCTATAAAGCCTTAGTAAGACCACACCTAGAGTACTGCATCCAGTTTTGGTCACATTATAAAAAAGATGTTGAGACTCTAGAAAAAGTACAAGAAGAGCAACCAGGAGGATTAGGGGACTGGAGTCTAAAACATAAAATGAACAGTTGCAGGAACTGGGCTTGGCTAGTCTAGTAAAGAGAAGGACCAGGGGAGACATGATAGCGGTCTTCCAATAATTGAAGGGCTGCCACAGAGAGGAAGGGGTCAAGCCATTTTCTAAAGCGCCTGTAGGCCAAATAAGGAATAATGGATGGAAACTGAACAAGGAGAGATTTAACTTGAAAATAGGGAGAAATTTTCTGACAAATTTTCAGAAAATTCTGAAATTTTCTGAGAAAAATCAACCAATGGAACAGCTTGCCCTCGGAAGTTGTGGGAGTATCATCACCTGAGACTTTCAAGGAGAGATTGAACTGCCATTTGTCAGAAATGGTGTAAGGTCTCCCACTTGAGAGGGGAGTTGAACTAGATGACTACAAGGTCCTTCCAACTCTGATTATCTGTTATTTATTATTTGGCATTTTTGAGTACCTATCCAGTCCCTTTTTGTTTTTGTTTTAATTTATATTCCACACTGCCCCCAATGACTTTGGTGAAATTATGCTGTAAGAATTACAAAAACTTATTTGACCACAGGAAATGAAGAAAATATTGTAAAACAAAATTAAGTTTCAAGATTCTCTTGCTATAGTCTGTACCAATAAAGTAGAATTCCAGCATTTTTGTGGAGTTTGCTTCCTGTCTTGGTTTCCCACAAAGAGTTCACATCAACCTTGAAAGCCTGTGTGTGTTTTCCCTTCCTTTCCTCCTATACTTCAAGGAGCTAAGGAAAAATTAACTTTCTTTCTGTTTTTTAAAAAATTCCTGGTTGTGAAACATATTTTTATAAGAGCCACCACCTAGTTTCTCCAAGATCATCTCAGTGACTCAGCACAATTATTACCAAGAACAGCATAATTTATTTATTGCATTTAAGAGTAATGCTACTGTTTCATGCATACTTCACAATTCTATAGGGATTACAGATTTTATTGTCTCCTCTTAAATACAACATTAAAGCATCATTCTATTGTTATTGGCATTATCAACTCCATTATTTGCAAGGCATTATACTACAGTTTTTTAATTGGCCTTTTATTTAATTTTTTATAAACAATTTCGTAAGTATAATTTAGAAAACAGTGATGAAGAAAATACATAATACTCCTTCCTTTCTTTGCAATAAGACAACTTTTCTGTATCACATCGGTGAAGCTTCTACTCTAAAGCTGGGTTGAGTTTCTGGAGAGTTCAGATGTATTGCTGAATCTAATATGAAGTTTGAGGATTCCGCCCTGGCTATTCAAGGAATCACTGTGCCACTGGTCATGTTCTTGTAAATCTTGTGAGTTCTCAATATTAGCAAAGGTAAAAAATTATACTGCTAAGTTGCAATAAAGGTATTCATGGTGCATTAAGATTCTTTCAATATATAGAATTTTTCTGGCTAGTCTTGTTCATTTTGATAATTGGCTGCATTTTCTTTCAGAACTAACTTCTTGTCTACCAGTAATATAACCTGGATAGGACACAGAAGAATTGAATAAAATTCATGATAACATCTTGCAGGTCTCGACATTATGAAAGACATGAATTATGTAATTTGTACCAGTCACATCCAGATATTAAATGAATGTCATATTGTTCATAATTCACATCATTTATGTGATATCGTTTTATGTGTAACATTACTTGAGTTCCTTATGGGAAGAGGAATATAGAAATTAGCTGTTCTCCACCATTCTTATATTCTACAGCCTTCTCAACAGTATAAAATAATCAAGTCACAGTTGTTTTGACCAAACAAAAACATCCAGGTGAGCTAAATAGTCATTATGTCCTTTACCTATCTGTCAAGAAGTGAACTCAGTGTATAGAGCCCACATTATTGCTGAAGAACTTATCAGTTTGAGACAGCTGCCATTCACATAGGGATAAAAACTGTCAGATTGTCAGAGTGTTGTTTTTCAAATGCTATCTCTTCTCAATTGGAGTTTAACTGAATCAAGGGAGATCACTGCTAAAACCACTTTGCGGGAAAAGAAGGACAGATGCTGAAGACCAAGGAAAGGACACAAAAGAAACCCAAAGTGCCAGTGATAATATTTTATTGTCCAAAATTCTTATGCATTTCAGAAAAGTTCCTTAGTCAAGGGCATTAAGACACAGAACTATATAAACAACTTGTACACAGTCAAAATCAATGTACAACAAACTAGAGTTATATAAGAAACTGTTCATAAAATGGTAGTTAGGGGGAAAAGTAGACAAACTCATAAAATTCATGTTCTTTTATTGACTCATTTTCTTTCCCCCCCCCCATTAAATATAGCATGTAAACATTCTCACAATTTGTCTAAAAAATCTGTGATAAATGCCATAACATTTTTGCTCTTTTCTCAATTACTAAGCCTGAAGCCAAAAAGTTGTATTTAATAACACAATACACATATTTATTTATGACTTTATTAGTTTTACAAATAATTCAAGTCATTAAACATATCAAATACACCTTCCTCCTCCTAGTTTTCCCACAACAATTCTGTGAGATGGGTTGGGCTAAGAGAAAGAGAGAGCGCAACTCTTCTGGCCCAAAGTTCCCCAGCTGGCTTTCATGGCTAAGGCAGCATTTGTTTTCAGAGCACCTGGCTTTCTGGCCTGGTGCCTTAACTGGTAAAACATAAATATCAGAAATTCACTTAACAGTCTTACTTAAAGCCTTTAGATGTTAATATTAGTAGGGTCTCCTTCATTTTTGGTCTCTAAAAAATATTGTTCTATTCTTAAAGGGCAAAGAATCAGAATTTGAGTAGCTGAAGAAAATGGTAAAATGGAATGAAGCTAATTATATTGAATACTAAGTATAGAAAAAGAAGAGGGAAGAGAACAGTGAAATATAATATCTAGGAATAAAATCAATAGTAGGTATTGAATGTCTTCACAGTTCTTTATTTCTTTTATGACTACAATTCTGTAAAAACTGAATGTCTCTTTTTGACTGACAGGTGGTATTCCTCTCTCTCTCTCTCTCTCTCTTTCCTCTCTGTCTTTCTCTCTATGTATATATGTATGTATGTACGTCTGTATATATGTGGGTGAATCTTCTAGATATTGATTTAGCTTTAATCGTAAGGTAAAAATTGAGGCACAGATACTGCATTACATATAGACCATATGATAGTTCTGCATATGGTAACATATGGTTGCAAAAGATAAAATGGCCGCAAGGAAAGCAAACATGTATGAGGCAATCCTGTATTGGGTCTACCCTGTGATGAAATATTTCTTACACTTACTTTTGATAAGTCTACCTTCCAAATTTTTTGTTTACTGTATGAAAGGTAATTTAAACAACCCCCCCTTTTTATAAAGTAAAGTTAATATTTTGTGGGGAAACAAAATGTCCAGCTATTTATGAAGGATTTTAAAAAGTTGTTTAAAGCAAATATGCTGAAAAAAGGTTTGTCATATTAGTTATAGAAATTAACTATGATTATTTCTTGATGGATCTTCTTTCTTCCACTCCTCTTCTTCCTCATTTGGCCCCCCTCAATTCTGTAAACCAATGAAGTAAAAGTAGCAAATCATTACAAATAAAGTAGACCTGACTATGCAAAAAGATAATATAAAATGTTATCTTTCTAGACTACTTTTTCTCTTTCAATCACATTCTAATATTAGAAAGTACTTCATCTAGGAGAAGAAAAGGTATGGGAAATATAGTAAGAGGAGAAATGGAGACAAGCAGACTTTAAAACTGTTACTTTATATTTTTTCAACTCTGAGATTCCTAACCCATTTCAGCCAACTCGGCTTTCACGCATGAGTGGCTGAGACCTGAGCTTGTAGCAAATATGAAATTTAGAACTAATTTATTACATCAAGTTGTGTCATGCTTGCAGTGTCACCAATGTTCTTAATATTTTCTGCTTAAAGACTTTATTAGTGGTTTATGGTAATTAGTAGAATGATGAGTGGTTTATGGTAATTAGTAGAATGATACCCTATAGTATTTGTCAATTTTAATGGAAATAAAGTTTAGGAAATTGTGAAATTTTATGGTACTTAAATTTATTAATTTTCATATGATCTAATTGCCTAATATCAATTAAAACTCAAATAGTTTCCATTGTACTGATTAAAATAATCTCTGTGGGGGGTGGATGGGGGCATGTTTTCAAATAAGGCTACTCATCTATTAACAATGCTTTTTTTTCCAGTGTCACAATAATTATAAAAATTTGGAAAGGCAGATTGGCCACTGCCCACACTTTATTAACTTTGAATTAACAGCTAATTTCCAAACTACACAAATCATCTGTTTCTTTTTTGTGTTAACAACAAATGCTATCCCTAAACAAAATTAATATACCCTAAATGAAGTGGCTTTAACCTCATAATTAACCTATTCAGTTCATCAAATTTTATTTTGTTTGAGGTCTTTTAAATTGCACCTAGAGGAGCACCAAAGATGTATTAAATAGAATAGAATATAATTAAGATTTATACATAATTGACCATTGCTATTCCCCTTCATTTCTTACTGTCATCAGTTCCACCAGGATTCTAACTTTTATTCATTACTTTCTGTAATAGCAAATATGATTAAGTAAAAGATGTTTGCTTAGGCCAGCTTTTTTACTGATAAGCAGAAAAAAAAATATATAAAGCTGAGGCAATAAGTAATAATGAGGTATCACCATTCTTGGGGTACTTCAGTACTTACTGTTAGAAGGAAAAGGAGAAGAAGAAAACTGTAGTATGCACCCTGAAAATCAATATCCAATATCACAAGCCACCCTTACATTGCTACCTGGGTAGTGGCAAAAATATAAATAAAATTTGACTATATCCTTTTTAAAGTTTTCTGAGAAAAATAGGATTTCCATATCTGAAAAGAGGAGAGTAATCAGAAGGGAACAACAGCCACCAACAACAAGGACCATCCATGACATAATATTTTGCATGGCATGATACTATTATTTCCATGGTTGTACAACATTGTAAGAGAGAGATTCTGCAGCAGCAAAGTCAAGGTGCAAACTATTCATCTCAATCTATTTGACAAAATAAATGGAGGTCTTAAATTTGCAATGAACCAAAGTAACTGGCATTTGTTTCCAAGAATAATGTTTGTATTAAGGCAATAATTTTACTTTGGATCAATTCCCAGTTCACAACATCATCAATAAAAGAGACCTATAATTGCTTTGTTTTGCTGTGCCATTTGTGACTATTTTCTCCCCAAATTCAGCTGAAAAAACAGCACCAATTCAATATGGTCTCCTCAGTGCTCACTCATGCTCCCCCTCCCAGTCTAGCCTGATTGCAGGTTGAGCCACATTGCCTTTTGCAAATCCGCTGTCGGTGAAGCTGGCTGCCAGTGAGAGCTGGCTTTTTGCATAGCTTTGTCCAGCTGTTGGAGGGGAAATGGCTTCCTCCCTAGGCCCCCATCCATTTTCCCCTGACAGTTGGACAAAGCTAGGCAAAAGCTTGGAATGGGCAATGTGGCTCCGCCTGCAATCAAGCTAGACAGGGGAGGAAGAGATCATGAGGGAGCCAGGGCCCTTCCCTCCAGCCTTTGCCCAAAGCCCACCAGGAGGCTGAAGTTGGAATTTCTTTTTTCCCCTCTGACCTCTGCACACCTTGGCAATGGGATTGTTTCTCTCCGCCACCCTTTCCAGCTGCTGTGATGACCCAGGACATGGCACAAAAGCAACACAGTCACATAAATAAGAAGATTCCCTTTAGTACCTCCAATTTTGCTCCCAATGTCCAGGTCACCTTAGGCTGGAAAAAAAAACTGTCCCAAGAACACTCTTTAAGTGGAGAAAATTCAGTCCAAAAACAAAATACATACAAACTGTAAATAAAAATCCACACAAACCATGTTGCAATAATTAACTTGACAGGACAGGTGAAGGAATTGCAGACTTGAAAGGCTAACAAAACACACACATTGGGAAGATGCCAGGAACCCAGATAAGCCTCAACAATACCAGATAATTCATGATTTGCTCTCAACAGTTGGCTGTGCGTAACTCCCCTTTTTAAACACTGTGTTCCCAGTTGCAGCTAATGAAGGGAATCAAAGCCCTTTCCTCCCCCGTAAGCCACGCAACTCACATTGCTCCCTTCTCTGTTCCGTCCTGCATGCCCTAGGATGAAGAGCGGGTAGGCCTGGGTCTTCCTCCAAATTCTCTCTGCCTTGCTCTACTTCTCCCCTGCTCTGCCCAGCCAGACTTTCCCTTCCCCAGTTTCTTCCACAGCCAATGGAGCCACACTCCCACTCCCTGTCAACTGCTCAGCTTCCCCCTCAGAATCAGATTCCAATAGGGGCATGACAGCTGCTGGATCAGTGGAACCCATTGCAGGTAAGAATCTCAAAACCAAGAATGAATATTTGTGCTACAACCATTCTCTAGAGCGGCCTCCTGCAAACTCAGTCTCTCAAGGAGCCCGGCCGAACTTTTGCATGACACTCGCTGTGGCAGAGCTAATAGGTAACCAAGATAAGTGCTTGAAAGACCCAATCCCATCATCAGGAGTCCTGGTGCCTCAACAAGTGAAACTTTGGCCAGGTTCTTTGGAAGATGACAGAGTTTGCAAGCCGCCTTCCTATCTAGCACCCAGTTTGGCTACAATATAAGCATTCATTCTTGGCTTTATTTGAGATTCCTAGCTATGATGGATAGGCAAAGCTAGGACTGACTCCGGCTGCGACTTCCAGCTCCGAACTGAGGGCTGCCTTGGGTGCCACCAGCTGGTGCAAATGTACTGGGACAAAGGCTGAATAGGCAGCACAAAGGCAAGTTGCCCTTCACTCCTGAACACTAAGGCCATTGCAACTGCCACTTCAGGTCCCCTGCACCTCCAATCCCCTCCCGATGCCACAGCACCTTTACCTTTAAGGAGCTGCAGTCTCAAAGATTGTGTAGCAAGAGCAAAGGAAAACGCATGTGCTGCTGCTGCCGTTCCAGAGGGCTACCTCAGGAGTGAGGGGGAATAAAGAGTATAGCATCGCTCTCAATCTCATCAGAGTACTATTGTTATTATTATTTTACATAAAATAGCTTCAAGAAGATCATGAATTAAAAAAAAATTCTCTGGAAAGTTACAGTTAAAACAATATGCAACTTGGAGGAAATATGAAGGCAAGTTTTCTGTGTTAGACAATGTTATGAATCACATCTTCTTAATTTAAAAAATCCACAAAACAGTACAAAAATATAACTAAATATTTCTTTTCTAATGGAATTTATGGTATATACTAACTGTAAAATAGTATTGTTGCATGAACTCAGAAACAACTGGAATAAATGGGAAAATAAGTAATAATTAATTAGACAGTGGAAATTTATTTTTTTATAACCCTGCAGTCAGATGATCAGGGCTTCTAGTCCTGCTTTAGGCACAAAGCCAGGGTGGATGATTTTATATGTGTATGTCTGCCTATGAATATGTGTGTATGTATATAAAAGAGCTACAGTTTCAAAATATTATTGAGAGCAGGTGGCTTTCAGGATGAACTTCTTTAATAAAATATATTTTTATTACTGAACTATATATTACGTTCATTTCAGCATTCACGTATAGCGCATCTTCTAGTAGCCTTACTGAGCTTTTTGCTTATCAAAATTCATGAATGAAAAAATATTCAAAGTGCATCTTCACTGTGCCTTTGTTCAGAATATATATGTATATATGTATATTCTGAACAAAGGCACAGTGAAGATGCACTTTGAATATTTTATATAAAATATAAAAGCAAGGTGGATACTGCCAGTTCAGACCGATTCAGGTGAACCTCTAGCTCCGAAGATCAGCTGGACGAGAAACAGTTCATTCCAAAAATCATGTGGGTGCCCACTACCCCTGTGCTCTACTGATCTTCATTGTCTCAGCTGATCAGCGTGGAAGGGCGGATTGCTGCTCCTCAGGTGAGTCATTCCCCCGAAGTAATATAGCAGGTAAGGATTTTTGTATTGCTGTTCGCATGCTCACAGTGCACAATCAGTGAAGCAGTTGTTAGATGGCAGCTTATTAAAATTTAATTATTTAAAATATATATATATATATATATATATTTTTTCTGAGGTTCTCGGTATTTATATGTAGATCTTTGGTTGTTCGGGTTTTCCCGCGTAAGATTCAAAGTATCTAGGCAACGTTTCGATGAAGTCTCATTCATCATCTTCAGGCTTCTGTCTCCGGCTCTGTGCTTTTCAGAGTAATGTGAGATTGCAGCTGCTTCCTCCTTTTAACTGCCAGTGGGGGTGGGACTTGATTGGGTGGGGCTTGGCTGTGTTCTGATTGGGTGGGGGTGTGTTCTCATTGGTAGGGGGTTTGGTTGTGTTCTGATTGGTTGGGGGTTAGCCGTGTTCTGATTGGTTGGAGGCGTGTTCTGTTCAGGTGGGGGCTTGGCTGTGCTCCGGTTAGTCTTAGTTGCTGGGGGATTTGAGCTGGTGAGTTGTGATCTTGCTGTTTGGCTTCTAGTTCGTGGTCCTGTTGCATCTTCATAGTGGGTGTCGGTTTGCTTCATGTATGGCTCGGAGGGGGTTGAAGTGGGTAGTGATGCAGCTGTAGTGCAGCTTCTGGTCCATGGTCGTGTCTCATCTTCTGAGTGGGTGAGAGTCTGTTTTCTACATGGAAGTGTGGTGGTGGCATCTTGTGTGGCTCTCATGGGTGTGGGTCTGGTGTCCTTCTTCATGTTAGGTACTCGTCTGTTCATGAGGGCGGGTTTCCAAATGGCTGGAAGGCGGGAGGTGTCATCTCGTTTGTTCATGCTGTGTGGGCGTTTTCTATCTCTATGGCTTCTCTGATTATTCTGCTGTTGAAGTGTTCGGTTTTGGCGATAGTTCTGGTATTTTTAAAATCAATTTCATGTCCTGTGGCTTTGAGGTGTTGGACCAGGAAGAGGTCGTTTCTTCTTTTTGATTGAGTTCTTATGTTCTTCAATGCGTGCATTTATTCTTCTGTTAGTTTGTCCAATGTATGTGTTAGGGCAGGCAGTGCAGGGATTTCGATACTCCTTGGTTTTCTAATTCGATTTTGTTTCTTAGGATGGTGGATATTTTTCTTTTGGGGTTTTGATGTTGTGTTTTTGGAGGATCTTAGGATGGTGGATATTTTTCTGTTTGTGCAGAATGCTGTTTGATGTTGTGTTTTGGTTCAGGAGATGAGTGTCTTGGCTACGGATTGATTGCTGATTTTCTTTGTATACCAAGACATCTAGGAAGGGAAGTTGATTGTTGGCTTCTGTTTCCATGGTGAATTGTATTTTGGGGTGTAGACTGTTGAGGTATGTGAGGAAGTTGTTCAGTTTTTCTTTCCCGTGTGGCCAGATTATGAAGGTGTCATCTACGTATCTGAGCCAGAGTTTGGGTTTGTGGTCGTATTTTTCTAGAGCTTGTGTTTCAAAGTGTTCCATGTAGAGGTTTGCATGACAGGTGAGAGGAGGTGATCCCATAGGTGCTCCTTCTATTTGTTTGTATTTTTGTCCATTGTAGGTGAAGTAAAGTATTGGATAGGCAGTGGTTGGTTAGATCTAGGATGTGCTTGGGGGTTGTATTTGTTTTGGATGGCTGTCAAGGCTTCTTTTATTGGCACTTGGGTGAAGAGGGATGTGACATCTGAAGCTTACTAGTAGGCTCGCTAGGTTGTAAGTTTTGTTTCTTTATGATCTCGATGAACTGGAATGAGTTTCTTACGTGTGAGTTGATGGATTCTGCATAGGGTTGTAGTTGTTTGGCAAGAAATTTGGCCAGGTTTTGTAGAGGTGAGCCTATGGAGCTGACTATTGGTCTGAGTGGGGTTCCTTCTTTGTGTATTTTGGGGAGACCATAAAGCTTGGGGCATCTGGATGATTTTTCTCTGCATGATTCTTGCTGGATTTTTTCACTTGCTGATGGGGAGGCTTTTATTTTGGATTTGGTAGTTTTTTCTAGGTAGGTGGTGGGGTCTGTCTTTAGGGGTTTGTATGTGGGGTCTTGGAGTAGGTTGGTTAGCTTGGTTTGGTAGTCAGATGTGTTCATTACCACTGTCGCATTGCCCTTGTCTGCTGGTAGGATTATTATGCTGGTGTCTTTCAGGTTACGTAGTGCAGTTTGTTCTTCTTTTTGGATAAGTTGCTTTTGGGTGGTTTGCTAGTGCAGAGGATGTTGGTGATTTCAGTCTGATTTTGTTAGCATCTACTCAGGGTTGGTTTTGGTCAGGCTGGTTTCAACTCCACATATGATGGTTTCTGTGGGGATGTGTTTGGGAGCGGTTACAGCAAAGTTGAATCCTTTGAGAGGATCTTGGTTTCAGCTTCAGTGAGGATCTGTGTCTGAGATGTTGTGCACTGTTTGTTTCATGTGTGGCTGTGGGGGGGAAGAGTTGCTCTAGCATTGTTGTAGTTTCTGAGTTTGTTGGTCTGTGTGTCTGTCTTGAGGATGGTCTGTGTTTCAGCTCTCCAGACAGCGAGTTGTTTGGATTTATCCTAAAGTGAGGGTGAATCTTGTTGCTGAGTTTGGAGGGAGTGTGAGGAGATCTTTGTTGATTTGGTCTAGGAGAACCTTTTGTGTGAAGTTCATTTCTAATTAGGCCAGTTCTAAATTAAATTTTTGATTCCTTCTATTTGTTTGACTGTATTTTTGTTCCATTGTAGGTGAAGTAAGTATTGGATAGGGCAGTGGTTGGTTAGATCTAGGAGTGCTTGGGGCTGGCCTTGTTTTGGATGGCTGTCACAGCCAAACCCCTACCAATGAGAACACCCACCCAATCAGAACACAGCCAAGCCCCCACCCAATCTGTTCCACCCCACTGGCAGTTAAAAGGAGAAGCAGCTGCAATCTCCATTACTCTGAGAAGCACAGAGCTGGAGACAAAGCCTGAAGATGATGAATGAGACTTCATCGAAACGTTGCCTAGATACTTTCAATCTTACGCTGGGAAAACCGAACAACCAAAGATCTACATATAAATACCCTTTGAGAACCTCAGAAACAAATATTGCACCTCTAAGGGGAGGAAACCACCATCTGACCAGGACTTATGAAAACTTGAAGTCCAGAGCCTCCATTTTATGTGACCTTGCATTCCTATGCAACTGCGAGATCAAAATTTAATTCCCACAAGCTTCCAATTGAAATTCACACCAACAGAGCAGCCACCAAACGCATCCTTAAAGAACAGAACTGGCCCCTAATTAGAAATGAACTTCACACAAAAAGGTTTCTCTAGACCAAATCAACAAGATCTCCTCACACTCCACCTCAAACTCAGCAACAAGATTCACCCTCTACTTTGGGATAAATCCAAACAACTCGCTGTCTGGAGAGCTGAAACACAGACCATCCTCAAGACAGACACACAGACCAACAAACTCAGGAAACTACAACAATGCCAGAAACCAACTCTTCCCCCCCCACAGCCACACATACACATGAAACAAACAGTGCAATAAACATCTCAGACAAGATCCTCACTGAAGCTGAAACAAGATCCTCTCAAAGTGATTCAACTTTGCTGTCAAGCTCCCAAGCACATCCTCACAGAAAACCATCATATGTGGAGTTGAAACCAGCCTTGACCAAAACCAACCCTGATGATGCTAACAAAAATCAGACTTCGAAATCACCAACATCCTCTGCACTAGCAAAACCACCCAAAAGCAACTTATCCAAAGAAGAACAAACTGCACTACGTAACCTGAAAGAAGACACCAGCATAATAATCTACCACCAGCAGACAGGGCAATGCGACAGTGGTAATGGAACACATCTGACTTACCAAACCAAGCTAACCAACCTACTCCAAGACCCCATATACAAACCCTAAAGACAGACCCCACCACCTACCTAAAAAATTCAAGCAAATCAAAATAAAAGCCTCCCCATCAGTGAAAAAAAAATCCAGCAAAAGAATCATACACCAGAGAAAAATCATCCAGATGCCTCAAGCTTTATGGTCTCCCAAAATACACAAAGAAGGGAAACTCCCACTCAGACCAATAGTCAGCATAGTCACCTCACAAAACCTGGCCAAATTTCTTGCCAAACAACTACAACCCTATGCAGAATCCATCAACTCACACCGTAAGAAACTCATTCCAGTTCATCGAGATCATAAAGAAACAAAACTTACAACCTAGCGACCTACTAGTAAGCTTCTCGATGTCACATCCCTCTTCACCCAAGTGCCAATAAAAGAAGCCTTGACAGCCATCCAAAACAAATACAACCCCCAAGCACATCCTAGATCTAACCAACCACTGCCTATCCAATACTTACTTCACCTACAATGGACAAAAATACAAACAAATAGAAGGAGCACCTATGGGATCACCCCTCTCACCTGTCATGCGCAAACCTCTACATGGAACACTTTGAAACACAAGCTCTAGAAAAATACGACCACAAACCCAAACTCTGGCTCAGATACGTAGATGACACCTTCATAATCTGGCCACACGGGAAAGAAAAACTGAACAACTTCCTCACATACCTCAACAGCTACACCCCAAAATACAATTCACCATGGAAACAGAAGCCAACAATCAACTTCCTTCCTAGATGTCTTGGTATACAAAAGATCCGATGGCTCCCTAGGACACACCATCTACCAGAAGAAAACACATACTAACCGCTATCTACATGCACTCTCACACCACCATCCAGCACAGATCAATTCCGTAGCCAAGACACTCATCTCCAGAACAAAATGCTTAACCGATGAACAACACCAAAAAACCGAACTACACACTCACCAACGATACTTACAGCCAATGGATTCCAAAGAAAGAAGATTACCCACCTAATCCAAAAAGAAGCCCCAACCAAAATCCAAGACAGAGAACAAGAAAACGGAAAAGCCCTCCTCCCATATATAAAAGGCACTACAGACAAAATTAGCAAGATCCTCCAAAAACACAACATCAAAACAGCATTCTGCACAAACAGAAAAATATCCACCATCCTAAGAAACCCCAAAGACAAAATCGAATTAGAAAACCAAGGAGTATACGAAATCCCCTGCACAGCCTGCCCTAACACATACATTGGACAAACTAACAGAAGAATAAGCGCACGCATTGAAGAACATAAGAACTCAATCAAAAAAGAAGAAACGACCTCTTCCTGGTCCAACACCTCAAAGCCACAGGACATGAAATTGATTTTAAAAATACCAGAACTATCGCCAAAACCGAACACTTCAACAGCAGAATAATCAGAGAAGCCATAGAGATAGAAAACGCCCACACAGCATGAACAAACGAGATGACACCTCCGCCTTCCAGCCATTTGAAACCCGCCCTCATGAATAGACGAGTACCTAACATGAAGAAGGACACTGGACCCACACCCATGAGAGCCACACAAGATGCCACCACCACACTTCCATGTAGAAAACAGACTCCCACCCATTCAGAAAATGAGAAACGACCATGGACCAGAAGCTGCACTGCAGCTGCATCACTACCCACTTCAAACCCCTCTGAGCCATACATGAAGCAAACCAACACCCACTATGAAGATGCAGCAGGACCACGAACTAGAAGCCAAACAGCAAGATCACAACTCTCCAGCTCAAATCCCCCAGCAACTAAAACTAACCTGAGCACAACCAAGCCCCCACCTGAACAGAACACGCCTCCAACCAATCAGAACACGGCTAACCCCAACCAATCAGAACACAGCCAAACCCCCTACCAATGAGAACACCCCCCACCCAATCAGAACACAGCCAAGCCCCCACCCAATCAAGTTCCACCCCACTGGCAGTTAAAAGGAGGAAGCAGCTGCAATCTCCATTACTCTGAGAAGCACAGAGCTGGAGACAGAAGCCTGAAGATGATGAATGAGACTTCATCGAAACGTTGCCTAGATACTTCAAATCTTACGCGGAGAAAACCCAACAACAAAGATCCACATATATATATATATATATATATATATATATATATATATATATATATATATATATCATATCATACTATATCTAGATCTATATCCTCAGATCTATATCTATATCATATCTATATCTATCTATATATATCTATATCTATATCTATATCTATATCTATCTATCTATCTATCTATCTATCTATCTATCTATCTTTGTTGTTCGTTTTCCTCCGCTTAGATTCAGTATCTAGGCAGCGTTGATGAAGTCTCATTCATCATCTTCAGGCTTCTGTCTCAGAGTGAGAAGCTCTCTCTGAGAAGCAAGAGCCGAAGACAGAAGCCTGAAGATGATGAATGAGACTTCATCAAAACGTTGCCTAGATACTTCGAATCTTACGCGGGAGAAAACCCGAATAACCAAAAATCCACATACAAATACCCGCGAGAACCTCAGAAAACAAATATATATATATATATATTCCTTATACTCCATAATCAGACTAGATTTCTACTTTTCAGCTATTTTAAAACATGAACCAACTTTTACCAAGAAGTAATAGCTGAGATTCATATTACAGAAAAGCAATTGGATTCTTGAAAAACAGCTTTTCTTCATTATTGGTTCTATTTGGTCAAACCAGCATTTAGAAAGATGTGACTCACCTAAGCATTTTAAAGTTTCCCTTGACTAAAGCAAAATAAATCCAAATGAAGAAGGAATACAAAAAAAAAAAAATAGAAATTGAACAAAGTCAGTAATTATAGAGTTGGATAAATTTTGGGTAGATGGTGACAAAGCAGTAAGAATAATTTTCCACTTTGTAATTTAAATGGAATGAGGTTTCTAAAATGAAGCCAAGACTCAGAAGGGCCATGGATTTATAAACTTCAGGATATACCTGCCACGTACCATAAACCGAAATCTAACTAATGTGTTTTCATCTCCTGTAAATCTAAAATGATGAATCTGAATAGAATTTGAATTGAATCTAAGAGAATTGGAATAAGTAATGGCAAAAAAATGTATGACAAACATAAAGGTAGGGGTGTGATGGCTCAGAGGTTAAAGATGCTGAGCTTTAACAGCTGGAAAGGTGATAGACTGGGTTCAAGACCCAAGTACCATGCAACGGAGTGATCTCCCATTCCTTGCTCCAGCTTCTGCCCACCCAGCAATTCAAAAGCATGGAAATGTGAATAGATAAATAGGTACTACTTCGGTGGGAAGGTAGTAGCATTCTGTACCTCTTTGGTGTATAGTCATGCTGGCCATATGATCATGGAAGTGTCTTCAGGTAATGCTGGCTCCTTTGACTAAGAAACGGAGATGAGCATTGTGCCCTAGAGTTGGACATGACTGGACAGGAAAACCTTTATCTTTTCTAATACAAAAGGAGAAATTATGAAGTGTGTATATAAAAATCGTAGCTCAGTATTAAGTCAAGTTATACAAATAATGTTATACAGAGTCATAGATTCCTAGAGTTATTTGGCAACCTCAACCCCTTACTCCATGCCAATATCCTGACAGAGAACCGAAATAATCTTGACAGAGAACCATTGTCTCTTTATTAATACATTCAATAATAGGGAGTGAATAATAGGGAGCCTATCTTGCTATTAGAGTATTTTTTTTCAGCTGGAATATGTCTTCCTCTTACATAAATCTGGTTCTCCAACCTGTATCTGTACGTTTCTGGCATTATTCTAGATGACATGGTTTCAGGTACTTTGAGGAACCCTAATTTAGCTTATCCTCATTCTCGCCATTTCAGTCTTTCTACTGAATTTGGATACTCATCATATTGTGTTTCTAGTCCCATGATTGTTCCAATTTTACTGAAGATTTTTAAATAGGATAGATAGCCAGCTGTGGACTCAGTACTCACGGAGGGACTTTTAGTACCTCAAATTTGAAAAACAGCTCTATTACCTTGTAGGAATTCTTCCTGTGAGGCCTGTATTGAAAAAGGTCTAAATCTTTGAAATTTTCATAAAAATGCTATTTAGTTACAGGCTCAACATGTCTTTCCTAAATTCTTTTCCTGATATGAAGCCATTCTATTCTGTTCTCTTGACTGGAATAGTCTTCATATTAACTAGAAAAATTACAGTGCAATACTATATGATATATTCTTTTATGGTTTAGACTTTTAATTAAACCAACAGCCACATCATTGCTAATTGAAATTAAATGAAATTAAATGACAATATAGATATATGTAAATACACACAAAATACCTAAATTATCTGTGAGTTCAAAGGTCACTACGTTGTTGTCTTAATATTTAGGTTATGCAAAAAGCTACATAATTATATCCATATCTGAGGGGCTGCTACAGAGAGGAAGACAGCAGCGTGAGGAGCTCCGGCAGGCACGGGCAGCGTCAGGTGACAAGCCCTCTAATCCCTGTGGGTTCAGCTGGCAAGGTGGAAAGCCTAATGCCTGAGACTTGCCAGCAAGCCAGAAAAGAGCTCCATTCCTCAGCAAACACTCAATTCAAAAGGACTCGGAGATCTCCGATTCCTCTCATCCCTGACCAGCACCCCAGAAAAGAATTCATTCCTTGGTAAGCACTAAATTTAAAAGTGCTCTATTCAAAAGCACTCAACGATCTGTGATTCGACCCATCCTTTCTAGAAGATAAGGAGATGGGGCTCATCAGTTCCGGGGGCTCTACGATCATCCTTGCAGGGTGGTGAGATGGTGAGATTCACCCCATCCTTGCAGGATGGTGAGCACCAGGAGCTGTGAGTCGGTCTTCAGACGTTTGCAGCCAGGGTGTGAAGCAAACTGCTTCCTCCCTGACGCCCCTCCTTCCCTCTTCCCTCTTTACCAAATTGCTAATCCGCACAGTAACTTTGGACTTTCAATAAGTAGGGAAATATTGTTATAACTGAACTCCTGTGAAGATTGGAAGCAATTTTATTTCCTGTGATAGAAGCAGAAGTATATTGAAACCAGGAGCGAATGCTCAATACAAATCTGAGTCTACATAGTAAAGATACAAACTGTTCAAATTGCCAGTGCAAGACTATCTATGTGCCTCTTTCTCTTAAAAGCAACAAACTTTGAAAGTGTATTTAAATTAACTAGGAGGGGGCCAGAAATCCCATTCATCAAGGGAAAACAAAACAAAAAGTTTCCTGTTGCCTCCCAGTGAATTGTTCTGTTTATCTCTGCTGAAGAAGGGGCCAGAGATCCCCTCCTTCAGCATCTTTGCATCTTTACTATCTCAAAAACCCAATCTACAAAACAAGAGAGTGTAAACCCTTGCTCACTGATTGTTTTCAAACAGCCCAGGAAAAGAGACCTCCTGCCAGTTTATTAGGGGTTATAAACCTATTCTCAGATATCAGCAACTGCTAAGCAAAGCAATAACCCTTTACTTACTGACTCCCAATACTACTTCATTACTTTCATTATCTCAAAAAATCAATTTTTTAAAAATAATTAATTTTTATCAAATGATTAATTGATTTATTGTTTTATTGATTAGTATGATTGAGTGTTTAGTGCATATAGTGTAATTACTGAATATGTGATTAGTAAAATCAGTGATTTAGTGAATTTAATTGACCAGTGTGTTTAATTACTGTAATAAATTAGGCTGTTTATTGCTTAGCAAAATTATTTGATTAGAGTGATTTGAATAACCAATTGATTGAATGATTTTTAGTAATAAGTAGCCTTACTTTTGATTTGTTCTCTAACATATCAATTAACATTTATTAATTACCAACATTCATTAAGTAACTGTCTATCTATCACATTAACTAGCTATTGTAATTGATTACTGTACTATTGCAATTGACCATGCCAGCCAAAAACTCCAAACCAAAGCAAAAGAAAAATATCTCTACCAATGACCTCCCAGACTCCTGCACATGTTTCAGATGTCTTAAAAACCATCAGTGAAATGCTACCTATGCAACAATCTAGCCCACCCTGCCTGCTTAAACACAAACAAAAGCCTAACTGATTAAAAATTCAGATACATTCTTTTATCTATGTCCATCATATTCTCCTTAGCTAAACAAACTGAGTACCCTACCTGACAGAGTTGAAAGCATAGAATCACTCATTCACTCAATAAAAGAATGCTTAGCAACACGTTTTGAAACAACTAAACAAGCAAGCCTAATCTCTCTTGAAAAAAATATATAGCACAGATAAATGAGTACCTATCAGCTCAAAATCAAATCCCACAACAACCACAACCACCACCTCAACTACAATCACAACTATAACCAAAAATAACCACCAAACCACAGCCACAAACATGAACAGAAATGTCTAAATGCCATCTTAATTGGTCTTGAAGACACCAGCGAATCAGACGACATCACCAAAGTTCATGATATCATAAGCAACTCAAATACAACAAACATCTCTCCTGAAGGTATCATTGAAATAACCAGAGATGACTCTGGGTGCAAATACAATGACAGCTCTGTGGCCCCAAGATTTTGTAGAGTTGTATGCAAAAATGAGTCCAGCAAACGCATATTCATGCATAAAATAAATGCCATTGCAAAAACCAATCCCAACCACAAAAAACTTCACTCAAGACCAGACTTATCCATCCTGCAAAGAATCCGCTCCCATGAACTCCGCGCAGAACTCAAAAACCATCTAGACAATGGAGAAAAGGACCTATACATTGACTACCGAGCTGATTGCATCAAAAGAAAGTTATACATCCCACAACCCCACATCCAACCCCCCTTCATCCAATCCAACATCACTCAAAACTAGGCACGCATGCCCCTAACTACCTCTATTCCAACCACAACTGGCCTTAAATGCAAGCTACTCAATGCAAGAAGCCTTGCGAATAAAATACCTGAATTTCTCCTCTTACTAAATATGGCTAAATTCGATATTATATTTGTCTGTGAAACATGGCTCAACGCATCTCTCCCTAACTCCATTACCACAGTAAGAGACTATCATGTTTACCAATCAGATCGTGAAATCCGTAGAGGAAGTGGTGTTGCTATCTTCTATAAAAAGTCCCTACATCTAAAAAACATCCAAGTTACCCAGGAGCTTGCTATTCCTGAGACCATCCTTAAATATCACATTTCGGTTCTTACTATGTTACAGAGCCCCTGATTATGACATCGAACATGCAAACAAGCTAAATACACTACTAACATGAGCAGCATCCTGCCCACACACTTTTATCTTTCTTGGTGACTTCAATCTACTTCATATTAACTGGACCCTCAACGAATGTACAACTGAACCCACACATGCAACCTTCTACAATGCAGTAACAAATCTGGGACTAGAACAACTAGCAACCAACAACACTAGACTTAACAACTGCCTTGATCTCATCTTCTGCAATAGTTTAAATTCAATTTATGGAATACAAATTAAAGAACCCTTTTCCAACAGTGACCACAACATGATTGACTTTTGTCTCAACATACGTCCACACAAAAATCATCACAGTGATGGAATCCCCAATTATAACTTCAGAAAAAGCAACTGTGATCTTATAAACAATGATCTCTCATCCCTTGATTGGCAATTTCTATTCTCTGGATGCAATACTGTAGAAGACCATTACAACATATTTTTACTTAAAGTCAAAAGAGTCATCAAACTATATGTACCATTAACAACTCCCAAAACAAGAAAAAATTTTTTTACCCATAACAATAAGGAAGCTTCAATCCAAAAAGAAATCACTTTGGCAGAAAAACAAATCTGGTCATATTGCCAACTTCAAAAGCCGATAAAAAACTTATGCACCAGATAAAGACTGAATGCACCAATTATCACATTAAACAAGAAGAAAACCTACACACCAATTCCACCCACGCTTTCTACGATTTTGTAAACAAAAAACTAAAAGACTCAAGGTCCATCCCACCCCTGAAAGGACCTAATGGTAAAGACTGCAGTGACAACACTATTAAAGCCAACCTCTTTAGCACATACTTTGGCTCAGTATTTGTAAACAGCAATGGATCATGCCCAGTATTTCCTAGTCAAACCACAGACAACTACAATGATCAAATACATATCGATTTTACAGAAGACAATGTTGAAAAAGCACTACGCAATCTAAAACCATCTCTATCTATTGGACTGGACAGAATATGTGCCTATTTCTTAAAAAAACTATCTACTGCCATAGTCAAACCTCTAAGCATAATCTTTGAAAAATCTTTCAGGACCAGCTCCTTGCAAAAACTATGGTCACAAGCCATGGTCATTCCCATCTTCAAAAAGGGAGACCCCAGCCTAGTTGAAAATTACAGACCAATCTCTTTATGCTGCATCACCTGTAAAGTCATGGAATCAATTATTAAACAATCCATCATTCTCCACTTAGAAACAAACAACCTACTCTCTAATAAACAATTTGGTTTCATGTAATCTGCAACTCTTACACTGCAAAAACATATGGACTACACAACTTGATCAGGGCAAAGCAAAAGATGCAATCCACATAGACTTCTGTAAAGCCTTTGATTTAGTGGTACACGACAAACTACTCCTAAAACTAAAATCTTATGGTATCTCTGGACACCTTCATAACTGGATAGAAGCATTCCTGTCAAACAGACAACAAATGGTCAAAATTGGGAGCATCCTACCAAATTCTGTACCTGTCAACAGTGGTGTCCCCCAAGGCAGTGTTCTAGGACCAACTCTTTTCATACTCTACATAAATGACCTCTGTGATCATATTAAGAGCAAATGCGTTCTCTTCGCTGATTATGTAAAGCTATTCAACACCACAGACAATACTGCGACCCTTCAAAAAGACCTCGACTATGTATCAGAATGGTCAAACAAATGGCAACTTCAAATCTCAGCAAATAAATGCTCTGTCCTACATATTGGCAAAAAAAAATCAGAAAATAAAATACAGGCTGAATAGTCAAGACCTTGTTGATGATCCAAACTCTGTCAAGGATCTTGGAGTACTCATCTCTAATGATCTAAGTTCTAGAGCCCACTGTAACTACACAGTCAAAAAGGCGTTAAGAGTTGTTAACCTAATCTTACATAGCTTTTTCTCTGGTAATATCACTCTACTAACTAGAGCATACAAACATTTGCTAGACCAATACTTGAATACAGCTCATCAGTCTGGAACCCACATTACGTATCTGATATTAACACAGTTGAGAAAGTCCAGAAATATTTCACAAGAAGAGTTCTCCACTCCTCTACTCATTGCAGAATACCTTATGCCCCCTGACTTGAAATTCTAGACCTAGAAAACCTAGAACTATACCGTCTTCAGTCTGATCTAACTATAGTACATAAAATCATACATTGCAATGTCAATGAATACTTCAGCTTCAACCATAACAACACAAGCATAAACAACAGATACAAACTCAAGGTTAATTGCACCAAACTTGATTTCAGGAAATACAACTTCAGCAACAGAATGGTCAATGTCTGGAATACTCTACCTGACTCTGTGGTTTCTTCCCCAAACCCCAAAAACTTTAACCTTAGACTGTCTACTATTAACCTCACCCCTCTCCTAAGAGGTCTCTAGGGGGCGTGCATAAGTGCACCAACGTACCTACCATCCCTGTCCTATTGTTTCTTTTATTTTTCTTATTTTTCTTATATGTATCCATGTATTCATAACTATGTTTTTACTTATACCTATTATCTTGTAAGCAATTGACAAAAATAAATAAATAAATAAATAAATTTAAAAAATTATTATTATTATTATTTTTAACATATAAATATCTTTATAGGAAAAATGTATTTTTGACTGCCACAGATGTTAAGACAGTTTGATAGCACCACTTTAGTTCGTCAAAGAGCAGTTTCACAAAACTAATTGCCACAATTGGGAATACATTATAGGCACTTAGCATAAACAAAGGAAGGAACAAGACATAACACAAATTAGAAGCTTCTTGACCAACAAAATACAGGTGGGAAGATTCTTTGTGCCTGATAGAGCTTATTAGTTCTTTTAGGCACAAACCTTAGATCCTTTCTTCTTGTTAAAATGCTTAGCCCATTTGTGCTGTGAATAAATAAATAACTGAGGAGTTAGCCTTTGCTTTGAAAAATGTTAAGGCAATCATTTCTATGAACATCCCCTAGCAAACTGCCTGTCAATCCAAATTGATAATGTTAAAAACAATTCCACATGCTGAATATACAGTTAAAGTTCTAAAGCTATTTATATGAAGGATCAGTGCCTAAATAGCCATCTTTATACTGCGTGTGTGTAAAGCTATAGCCTGCAATTTTTTTTAATAAAGTTTTATTTGGGTTTTCACACATACAAAATACAAGTAAAACATCTTTTTTGAAAATAGCATGGTCCCCAGTTGAACTTCTTTATACAGATACAAAACTCAATTTCATGCTCCTTTTTTGTATTCTATTCCATATCTTATACTATTTTACATTTTCTATATAGTTTTTCCCCTCTTTTAATTTTCTCAATTTTATTTTGATTATCTCATCTCAATTCAAATCATTATATTTATACTTTTGTCTGTTCTGTTTCAATTTCATATTATCTTTTCTCATTAAACAAATTTTTTCCTGTAGTTACTAATTGGAGTATGACACCTTTATATCTTTTAATTACATCCATTCTACTCTTATTTAAACTTCAATATATACCTTAAGGTTATGACCTTCAATATAATACATAATACATAGCTTCCAATCGAATTCTGCTTGGTACATTCTTATAATACACACTTTTTCTTTTAAAAAAAAGGATTAAAAATATATGCAATTATAAACCCTCACTCCATTCCAATTCAGTTCTATCATTAATAATCATTAAAATCTTAACATCTTTAACATTTCTTTTCAATTAAATATCATACTTCCTTAAAGACATGTATAATCTCCATAATTAATTTTTCCCTTATTTCTCTTCACATATGTTTTATAAATCATTAAATATACCTTTTGTTACATTTATTTATTGACAAGCATTCCACTGAATTACAATAGCTATTTTATCAAACATTTTAATCATACATTGTTTCATATTTTCTAAAATTATTTCTATTTCTAATATAACAATACTATCTTATGTACCTTTGCAGAATCCCTTTTTCCATTAAATTTTCACCCATTATCTCTAAATAGGCCCTGTTTCTCTATATTTTGTTTCTGTCCTTTATAATTTCTTTTCCTGTCTTTCTTCCCTCTCATCTTCTCCCTCCCCCTTTTACCCCCTTGTCTCTCTACTTCTAATTCTCTCTTCTGCATTTCCCTCTTCTGTTGCTTTCTGATTTTATACTTATTTTTCACTCTATTTTTTTTTTGGGGGGGGGGGTGTTTTTCCCAATCTTAAACTTTCCATTCTCTTTCCCCCTTTTCCTTTTTCCCCCCACCTAAGATTACTTGTTCATTAAAGATGGCTTCTTCTTTGTCACCATCTTCTTGTTCTGCAGGCATTTCTTGTTGATTCTCATAGTTCCAAATCTCCATTTCTAAAACTGAAATACGAAGCCAAAAGAACGTCTCCCTTCTTGTGCATCTTCTTTGTACTTTTTAAGTTCCATTTTCAGTTCTTCTAAAAGTGGAGCCATTTTAAACAGTTTTAAACAACCACCCAATTGATTTTAGTCATTCAAATACAATAACCAAAAATCCAGAGATCATCAAGTAATCCAAAGAGTCCCAAGCTATTTCTTCTTTTTTCTTTTTCCACTTTCTCTTCCTGGGGTTTTTGTTGCAATGTTTCAGTTAAAATGTATCTTTTGGAAGTCTTGTTGAGATTTTACTGTAAGTTCTTTTTAATTCCAGGCAATCTCCTCCCTTCCGGAACCTGCCCTTTTATTCTTTTTCTCTCCTTTCCTGTTTTCAAAAGCTTTTGATTATCCAGAAATCTTTATTATCCCTTTGACTTTTTATTTTCAGCATTAAATGCCTATTGATGTCAAAGTGGATTTTTTTCCAATTTCTTGCTTAAGTCTCTTAGCTGTCAGTATAGGAAAAGAAGGGGAAAAAAACAAATCTTTTCCCTTTTCTCTCTCCTTCACAGCTTAAAATCTTCTTAGGGAACCATGTTATTGTTTTTTTTTAATAGTTTCAATTCCAGGGTACCTTATTTGTTGCTTTTGCTGTTTGACACAGTCAACCAAAACTTTCTCTTCTTATCTTCCTCCTGCACATTCTTTTCCGGTCTAGTTCTTCTTTGTGATGGCCATTTCTGACCACCGCTACAACCGCCTTTGGGAAAGGGAGTAATGGCAAGCTGGGGAGGAGAGATGCAGCTCTCCTCAACCCTGCAGGCAGTCTCCCCCTTCTTCACTACCTCTATGGGATGGCTTAGCCCCAAAACCAGCTGGCTGGGGGTGCTCCAGTGGCAAGCACAGATCAAAACCTCGCAGAGGCAAGGCTTCGGTCTGTCGCCAAAGAAGCTCAAAAATGCCTGCATTTTGAAAGATTGTAGTTTTATATTCTTTCTTTTTACTAGGATAAAACTGTCCCTCTTTTGTTTCAGTTTATTTTGGAGGAGAGATCCTGTTTGGTATAGTAGTTAAAGCATCTTGAAACTGGAAGACTAGTTTCTAGTTTCACTTTGGGCACAAGAATATCTGGGTATCAATGGGCCAGTCACTCTCTCTCATCCCTAGGAAGGAGGCAATGGCAAACCTCTTTTGAAAAACCTTGCAAAGAAAATTGCAGGGATTTGATTTCTCCAGTCTCTGACAATTTGACATAACTGAACAAAAGAAAAAATACTTTTAGGGAGATGGATATTAATTACCACTTGTTCATTCAGGGTGTTCATTCATTTACACTTGTGACTTATTGTGATATATAAGAAAAAATCATTAGTTACTAGAAGCTTACTGGCCAACAATTTCTGTTTAGTTCAAATGAAGACATGAAATGTATTTTCCATCCCATTCCATCCATACCTTCTGCTTCTTCATAATATTAGTTACCATCTTTCACTGCAAGGTAATTGGTTATAGTGACAGCAAAAACCATAGACTCCAGATACAATTTCCAGATCTTCAGGCCATCCTTTGCCTGTCCTTGTTTTTATATTAACAATACACTGTCCTTCAACTTGTAATATTATATAAAGTAAGACTTCATTCTTGCTTTTTCCTATTCACCAACATCCATAATTTCCTTATAATGCTACTTTTAATTGCTTCCTAGCATTTATTTCTTCTGTAGTGTTGGTTGAGTCTTCTTTCATCTAATTTCTTCCAACGTGTCACTATATAGTTGTTTTCCCTAGATATGCTAATAGATTTGGTTGGTATTGGTTGGAGAAGGCCAGGGGTCTTCAAACTTGACAGCTTTAAGACTTGTGGACTTCAACTCCCAGAATTCCTCTTCCAGTCATGTTAGCTCAGGAATTCTGGGTGTTGAAGTCTACAATTCTTAAACTTACCAAGTATGAAGACCCTTGGAGAAAACAGTCCTCTAGGTCCTTCAGTGCTGAGGCATAAAGAATTTATAGGACAAAACTATTATCAAAAATTGTACCCAAAAATAAATTAATAATCAATGCAGGGCCAGCAGCACTGGAGTTTTATGTTCTCATTGACAATTGGCAGTGAATACATGAGCTACTGCAGTTTATGAGTTGTCTTTAATGGTATCCCCATGCGGTGATGAGGATATGAGTCACTAGATAAATGCTTCTGCCCCAGGTAAGCCCACATTTGGCATAGCTACCAAAGCTGGGGGTAGGCCCCAGTCTACCAATTCCATCTACTACTGTCAAGCAGAGCCACATGCCTGTAAAAGTTGCCTGAACTTGTTCTTTCATGAGTATCAATTGGTGCCAATGGGAAATCCTGATGCAGAAAAAGCAACTCTAACTTATTTGAATTTAACTTCAGCTACATTACCTATTACAATTGTTTGCATTGGAAAAGGACATTGACTGATAATACAATTGCTCCTAAGAAAAAGGAACTCCTTTTGCATGAAAACGGTTGTTTGCTATTCGGCATCATAGCTCTATTCAGTTTCCAGACAAAGAGAAAAGCATATGGTGCTACATTATTGAAAATATCTTTTAAAACATGTTGTCTTATCCTCAGGAACAAGGACTGTGAAGCATTCTTGAAAGAATTTCCCTTCCCCAGTGTAGTTCTTAAACTTTATATAATAGGTATAAAGATGTCTATATGTATCTGTGTTTATAACCATCTCCTAAGATTTAAGCAAAATATGAAGTCCAAAGGAACTAAATTGTCATAAGATTTTTAACCAGAATTTTATACTTTTAAATAAATAAGGCAGGAAATGTGTTTTTATCACAATATCAAGGATCTTGAACATGAAACAAAATGGGTGGAGGACAAAACTTGTCAAATAAATCTGTTGAAACATGCTGTCTTTCCATAGGCTTCTCACCTCTTTTAAAAGATAAGGACAATCTTAGCCTTATCTAATTCCTTTAATATTATTCTATTCTGCTAGGCAAAGGTAAAATAAATATATTTGTAAAAGCTTTACAAGGTGGCAAGATCAGGCACCTATTTCATACCAAATCCAAATTATTTATTATAGTCCTTTGCTTCATAATACTTCTCCACTATGTTTCTATTTAGCACCAGTTAATAAATTAATTTTCTTGTTCACTTCTGTTACTGATTTTCATTCCGTTTCATGAAAGAGGATTTGCTTTCAGATTATTTCAGAAATCCTCCTAGGTGTGGCATTCTTGCGCTGAATTAATTATAAGGAGGGCAAAGGGTTTAATAAATCTTTTCATTTTCCAATCTTCTTTCCTGTGGCCTGTGCTCCTCCCCTGTGCTTTTGGTGTTTCAGTTAAATCTGAAAAGAAAAATTCATAAGAACATTTTTCCATTAATCATTGTTAATGTTATTGATCCCACAAAAGGGTAGAAAAATTGTTAGAAGACTCCTCCTTCCCCTGGAGAAATTCAGAGTCATCTTCCACCAAATAACTTTGATTGTAAATATGCTTAGATAAAAAGAACAGTGGCAAGATCAGATAACTGTATTATGGTCTATTCTGAAATGGTAACGATAGGCAGTTCTAATATTTTTTTAATCACTGCTAAGACATTTATTAAACAGGATACTGCTAAAATTGCAATACAGCAGAGTATTACAAATCCATTAGATTTCTTTTCTGAACCAAAGAGTGCTGAATTAAGTTAATTATGGATCTCTATGCATGCCCATTATAGTTGAACCTGTACTGTGTTGAGAATACTTACTGTAATTATAAATACTCTCTGATACTCTTAAAGAAAGCTATATTATGTATTTATATAGTACAGAACAACAGGAATTTTTTATATCATATTTCACAGGTAATATATCTTATGCTACCTTAGAACTAAAAATCTTGATTGCTATTGGCAGCAACGATTGTTCAAGATCAAAAATTAATTTACAGAGAGTTTTCTGCAAATAAATGAAGATTCTGTATGTACACTGTTCTGTATGGACATTTACATTCTTGTAATCCTGCAACCCAGATTGGACGAGCGCGCAGCCACCGGATTGGTCGAGCGCGCGGCACTGATTGGCCATTCGGAATTGACCGCGATTGGCCGAGCCGATCGCGGGCGATTCGAACGGCTGTCATTGGCCACGGCGCCCGGCACCAAATCCATATAAGCCGCCGCATACCCAGCCGGAGCCATTCAAAAATCTTAAATAAATGAGCTGAACACAAGTCACTGCCTCGCGTCTTTTGTGCGTATCGGCCGATACGACACTGGCGACGAAGGTGGGATTCTGAAACAAGTCCCACACCGCACGTGGCACGCGAAACCGCAACCGGCAACATGGCCAGTGGCACCGCGCCACCCGCCCCCTTCAACCAAGCTGCCGAGGACTGGGAATCCTACATAGATAGATTCCTCATGTTCTTGGAGAGCAGCAATCTCAAAGACGCGAATGGGCAGAAGAAAAGGGCCGTCTTCCTGACTCACTGCGGGCCCGCAGTGTTTAAAATGGCGAAAGCCCTCGCCAAGCCCCTCGACGTAAAAGCGATGGACTGGGCCGATCTCGAACCCCTGCTGCGAAGTCACTACGCGCCCGCCGTGCCCACCCTCATCCGCCGACACGATTTCTACCGGCGTGATCAAAAAGAGGGCGAGAGCATCAGCGACTTCATGGCTGATCTACGGGACCTCGGGGGCCTGTGCGGGTTAACCGATCTCGACGAAGCTCTGCGAGACCGCGTCATCCTCGGCCTCAAAGACCCCATCCTGCAGAGCCGGCTCATAGCAAGGGGTGACATATCCCTCACCGACGCCCTCGCCGAAGCCACTGCAGCGGAGGCAACCCGGAGATCAGCAGCCCGGATGCGGCAAGCAAGCACCACGGAGCGCCCAGCCACGACCGAGACGACTCCGACCCCCGAGAGGCAACCCGAGGCCAACTGCCGAGCGACCACCTCCACGCACCACGGCGACCTCGACTCCCCCACCGACTCCGAGGACGACGAGGAGGACATCCACCGGCTGCAGGCGGAGCGCGACTGGCGTGAGCAGCGGAACCGCAAATCGAGGTTCCAATGCGGCGGGTGCGGCGGCGATCACCCACGGTCGGAATGCCGGTTTTTCGACGCGATATGCCGGCACTGCGACAAGCAAGGCCACATCGCCAAGGTATGCCGTGTTAAAAGGAACTACAGCCCCCGGCGCCGAGACTGCAGCCCACGGAGGCGAGACGGCACCCCCCCGAGGAACCGAGACCGCAACACCGAGAGCCGATGGAGTCAGGAAGGGAGGAACAGCTGTTTCAACGAGGCCCGACAACGCGAGGAAACCCACCAGACGGTCGTCATCCGCCATTCGTCCAACTGGGATGGCTGAAAGGTCCACGTGGAGGTGGCCATTGAGGACCGCCCCTGCAAAATGGAAGTGGACTCCGGGTCCTACCTATCCATGGTCGCATGGCGGGAAATCAAACGTCTAGTGCCAACCATACAGTGGCGTGAGCTGGAAAGCCAAAAACTCATCCTCAAGGATTACCAGGGGAACCGCATCCCCGTGGTAGGAATCGGACATTTCAAAGTCACGTTCAAAGGGCACACCGAGATACTACCCCTGACCGTCGTCGAGAAGGACCGCCCCAGCCTTCTGGGACTCCAATGGTTCGCGCCGTTGGGAATAGAGGTGACCGGCACCAATCACGTCGCCGAGGCGGACTGGGAGGAGCAGCTCATGCGGGATTTCCAAGAGGTCTTCGACGGCAGCCTAGGCAAGTACCGAGGGGCCCCGATAACTTTCAGCCTAGACCCCGCCATTGCCCCAATCCGCCTCAAACCCCAGCGAGTACCCTTTGCACTCAGGCCCAAGATCGATGAGCAATTAAATAAGCTCATCGAACAAGGAGTACTCGAACCAACGGACCATGCCAGGTGGGAGACCCCTATAGTCACCCCAATAAAGCCAGATGGCTCAGTGAGAATTTGTGGTGACTATAAGGCCACCCTCAACCGTGCACTGCAACAAAGCGCCTACCCCGTCCCAGTAGTGCAGCACCTCCTACACTCACTGGGGGGGGGCAAGGTTTTCGCCAAACTCGACCTGGCTCAAGCTTACCAGCAACTGCCGGTCGACGAGGGAACTGCAGAAGCGCAGACCATAGTCACCCACCGCGGGGCATTCCGCTGCAAGAGACTCCAGTTTGGAGTCAGCGTAGCCCCGGGGGTGTTCCAAAGTTTAATGGAGAGGCTCCTCCAGGGCATAAAAGGGGTAGTGCCCTACTTTGACGACGTGCTGGTATCAGCGGCCGACCAAAAACAATTGGAAAGCCGTCTGAGGGAGGTACTGCAAAGATTCAAAAAAGCAGGGCTAAAAGTCAAGAGAGAGAAATGCCAACTGCGCACAGCAAGAGTCGAATTCCTAGGGTACCTCCTAGACCAGCATGGAATCCACCCAACAGAGGGAAAAATCAAAGCCATCAAGGAAGCCCCAAGGCCCAGAAACAAAACCGAATTACAAGCGTTCCTGGGGTTGATTAACTTCTATAATGTTTTCCTGCCCCAAAAGGCAACCGCGGCGGAACCGTTGCATAGGCTGCTCGACAAGGCAGCCACCTGGAGTTGGGGAAGGCAAGAAGAAGACGCATTCAACAGAACAAAAGACCTGCTCACATCGGAGGCTGTTCTCATCCAATACAGCGAGACACTACCCCTCACCGTAACATGCGACGCATCCCATTTCGGCGTCGGAGCCGTCCTCAGCCACACCCTCGCCGATGGAAAAGAAGCACCCATCGCCTTCTTTTCAAGAACTCTCTCAAAACCGGAAAGGAATTACAGCCAGCTGGATAAAGAGGCCCTGGCAATCGTCGCAGCCGTAAAGAAGTTCCACGAGTACTTTTACGGCAGGACTATTTCCATCATCACAGACCACAAACCGCTGCTTGGAATACTGGCGGGGGACAGGGCCACCCCGAACATCCTATCCCCAAGGATGACGAAGTAGTCTGAATTCCTCGCCGCCTACAATTACCGGCTGGACCATCGCCCCGGTAAGTCAATCCCGCATGCAGATGCATTGAGCCGCACACACGCTGACCCAGCACCCACCATGTCCACCCTGAGCATAGAGACTTTGCCCAATCTCCCCCTAACCGCGTCAGACATTGCCCTGGCAACAAATAAAGACAAATGTCTGGTGCGGGTTCTAAGATGGGTGGAGAAAGGGTGACCGGAAAAAGACGATGATGAGCAATTCAGAACCTTCCGGAGCCGCCAAACAGAACTCTTCACACAAAAGGGTTGTTTACTGTGGGGGGACAGAGTCATAATCTTGGAAAAACTACAGAAAAGAGTCCTGGACATGCTGCATGAAGGGCACCCAGGCATCGTCAGAACAAAAGCCCTGGCCAGAAGTCACGCCTGGTGGCCAGGGATGGACAAAGAAATCGAAGCCTGGGTGGCATCGTGCAAGCAGTGCCAAGAATCCAGACCAAGCCCCCCCGCCGCCCCGGTCCTAGAATGGGAAACCCCCAGAGGGCCATGGTCCCGGATTCACATAGATTTCGCGGGACCCACCAGAGGACACACCTTCCTGGTGATGGTAGACGCTTACTCCAACTGGCTGGAGGTAAGCAACATGAGAACAACCACCACAGAAGCCGTCATCAAGGAGCTCAGCAAGCTATTCGCAACCCACGGCCTCCCAGATGTCATCATATCGGACAACGGGCCCCAGTTCACCGCACTACCCTTTGAAAGATTCCTAGCAGAACGGGGGATCCGGCACGCATTGACAGCACCAGCTCACCCGGCGGCGAACGGAAGGGCGGAGAAAATGGTCCAGTTCACGAAAAAGACAATTCAAAAAATAGAAACCGGGGAAATACAGGACAAAATCAACAGGATGCTATTCATACAACACATAACCCCGAACACAACAATGAACAAGAGCCCGGCAGAGCTGCTGATGGGAAGAAAGCTGCGATCACCACTCGACCGCCTACACCCCACATACAACCCAGAGAAGCCCCCCGACTCCACCAGCAAGCACCGGGCATTCGCACCAGGAGACACGGTCTATGCGAAAAACTTCACTGGGGACCCACTCTGGATACCGGCAACGATAACCCAGGTAACGGGTCCCCGCTCGTACCGGCTACTAACAAATGACGGGCGAGCATGGAAACGACACATCGATCAGCTAAGATCGAGAACCACCACGGGAAACACAACCGACACGCAAGCACACACAAACAGAGAACCAGAAACAGAGAGGGACCGCCAAGACACCAACCAAGAGGGGAGGGAAAACCCCAAAGAACAAAACAGACAAACCCACCCAAAAAGAAACCAGCAATACTCACCTACCAAAGCACCAGGGAGCGACCCACTCAAAGCCTCACCCGGAAGGAGCAGCCAAGCCAGCTCAACCAGCCCAGGAAGCCCGAGCGGGAGCAGCCAAGCCAGCTGAACCAGCCCGGGAAGCCCGAGCGGGAGCAGCGAAGCCAGCAGCTCGACCAGTCCGGGTAGACCAGGAGGGAGCTACGGCGAGAGGCCCGACTCACCCTTCCAGGCGGTTCCATCGACGAGGCGGAGAGCGACAACGATCCCAACCGAACCAGCCGGCAGCCAAGAAACAACTAATCTGCGCAGGTCCAGTCGGCAAGTATGGAGCCCCGCCTACTTACGGGACTAGGTTACGTAGGACTGAACCAAGAGGGGAGGGGTGTTCTGTATGGACATTTACATTCTTGTAATCCTGCAACCCGGATTGGACGAGCGCGCAGCCACCGGATTGGTCGAGCGCGTGGCACTGATTGGCCGTTCGGAATCGACCGCGATTGGCCGAGCCGATCACGGGCGATTCAAATGGCTGTCATTGGCCGCGGCGCCCGGCACCAGATCCATATAAGCCGCCGCATACCCAGCCAGAGCCATTCAAAAATCTTAAATAAATGAGCTGAACACAAGTCACTGCCTCGCGTCTTTTGTGCGTATCAGCCGATACGACATACACTACAGTTAGCAAAGACTGCTCATAAATTGCCAGTTGTGTCTTTGCTTTCACTGAACAGCTAAAAATTTGAAAAAGTGGCAACTGTTGGGTATATGGATACACCAACTAGGTTTGGGTGACTAAATATATAAACCTAGGTCTAAGTGTTTGTAGCTTTAAGCACCAAACTGCAATATAATTAGATAATTAAGGGTGCGGTTGCAAGCAGCAATAAAAGGCAGTGAGAGTAACGTAACACTTCCTGGTTACTGCTTCCTGGTCACTGGTCGCTGGTCTCTCTGCTATCTGCTGCCTGCTGTTTACTCCTGTATGAGACGTCTGCTTGTTGGCTACTGTGCTGGATACCGTTCCTACTGAACAAAAGGACTGTTTACTTGGTGAGCTGATATCCTGTGCATACTCAGCGTTGTCTTCGAGAGAAAGGTATCGGAAGGAGAAGATTTACAAGCAGATAAAGACATTGTACTGACTAGTTTAATGAACTAAGTTACTGGATAGATATATTGGATAATGACATATGGACTGATTGACTGCTTAAACTCTGTGTGAATTAAATAACTATTTAAAACTACAAACAGTGTTTTTGTCTCCAGTGTGTGTATACTCTTGGGCCCAGCCTCTCTCTCATTTGGCTGTCTGGCTTGACTGCTGCTGTGCACTCTGCTTGGGGGTTTGTCCCCAAACACTAACAGCAACAGACTCTCATCTCACAAAATGAGAACTACAGGTCTCTGATCAGTCTTAGAAGAAGCTTTCTAAGAGAAAAGAACTGCAAAGGAGAGAAATTCTATTTTCAAATAAATTGTGTCCGTATTATCATATTTAATATGAACAGCAAAAAAGGCGGGAAAGTATAATTGGTTGTTTGATTTTGCAGCCTTTTTAAAAAAAAATCCTATTCATACAACAGCCAACTATTAATTAAAAATAATAAAAAGCTTAACTTCTCATTCACATTGAACTCAATTCTTCTAATTTCCATGGACAGATCTTTGTAATTTTCTTGGCAGCAATTGGAAGGGGTTCCTCACTGACTTTTTTTTGAAAAAGTATTTAGACTTCCTAGTTTCGATAAAAGTCCTTGGATTTCCTACTTGCCTCTCTTCTAAGACCTAACCAGTCAAACCCTGCTTAGTTTCAGAATCTAGATATGATTAGAGATTATTATTATTTAAATATTTGGATTTTTGCATTGTTTTGCTTAATATATTGCTGAACCATCTTTACTGGAAAGTTAGCAAATGTATAATGACATTCCAGTTTAATTGGAAGCTAGTTTGCCTATCAGGTCTTTTTTCAGTTTTAAACTGGCATTCTTTTTTATCCACTAATACTTTAATAAATTTAGCAAAATTTAATCCCAGATATATAAGTTTTAGTTATTATACTATCCATCTGAATTACTGTTGTATTATGGCTTTCAATGACATTGAGACAAAATATTAGTAATCCAAAATTGGTGCTAGAATAGTTTTATATTTTAGGTCTTACAGTTTTAAAAAAATTGCTAATTGCTAGTTTGTCTGCTTTAAAACCTTTCTTTTCCTCATGCAGATGCCTTTTAGTATTAAACTAAGACAATTCTGAAGATTTATTCTCCCAACTAGGATTATAGCCCATGAAGAAAGACAAAAGAAAATACTTAAATGTCAAGAGGCCATTTGCATGTATGGATTTAAGAGCCTGTCCACATACTATTTTTACTTTCAGACAAGGAAATGGCATTTTAGAAAAGTACTGCATTTAATTATATGCCCTGAAGCTTGCAACTTGAAGCTTAGTTTGCAGCTAAGGCCTATATATTGCTCCAGAGCAAATTTGCAATTAATTTCCCATTCTCCAGCAATAAATAAGGGAAGGAGTGTAAGGCTGTATGGTGACTTCCACTCTCATGAACCACTATATTCCTCCCTTCATATTCCTTGCAACATAATCAAGTGCTTTTTGGACCAGCAGTATGAGATACCTAAGACATTTTGTAATTTTTTAAAAATAAATAAAAAACCTACATTAGTTTTTATAGATATTTTTTACCAATAAATCAAATTTATATGTAAATGTTAATATATTAATAGAATAAAGAATTATAGTTTCCCATATTGCCTGAAGAATGGGAGAGTGTCTTATCTTCTATAGCAAGATCATCAGTGGATCTGTAACTATGATTTATTTAATGGGATATAATATTTATAATTTATTAAAGTCCATTAGGTTTGTATAGAAAAGGACTGTCAAAAACAAGCTTCTATTGGAATACAAATAGTTCTCAAATTACAACAATTTGTTTAGTGACCATTCAAAGTTACAATGGCACTGAAAAAAAGTGACTTATGACCATTTTTCACACTTATGACCATTGAATCCCCATGGTCATATGATTTACATTCAGATGCTTGACAACCGACTAACATTTATGATGGTTGCAGTGTCCCGGAATCATGTGATCACTTTTTGCAACTTTCTGACAAGCAAAGTCAATGAGGAAACCAGATTCACTTAACAACTGTGTTACTAATTTAACAGCAGCAGTGATTCACTTACCAAATATGGCAAGAAAAGTCATAAAATTGGGCAAAAGTCACTTAACAAATGTCTCACTTAACAACATAAATTTGACTCAATTGTGGTCATATGTTGAGGAATATTCCTCAATGTACGACCACAATTGAGTCCAAAATTTATGTTGTTAAGTGAGACATTTGTTAAGTGACTTTTGCCCGATTTTATGACTTTTCTTGCCATATTTGGTAAGTGAATCACTGCTGCTGTTAAATTAGTGTGGTATTCAGCTTTGTTCGGGTATTTTCCCACATCATTATAGTTGTGCTTTTAAAGTTGCAGCAACGTTTCGGTAGAATCTCATCTGCCATCATCAGGCTTCTGTATTGTGTTCGTCTGTGAGTCAGACTTTTACGGTTGTTTCAGTTTTAAATTTGGGGCTAGCCTACTGCTGTGCCAGAATGGTTTTTGCTTCATCCTGATTGGTTGGGAGTCTTGGTCTGTGTTTATTGGTCTTGGAGTTTGCTGTGTTCTGCTTGATTGGTGTTTCTAATACCTTCTGTCTGTTTTGTGGCTTTTTTTGTCTTGGTTGGTTAGCAACATTGTGTTCCTGTATTGGAGGCTTTTAGTGCAGCTTGGCTCTGAGTAAATGGATGGCTATCATTTGTTAGGAAGCTAGGTTTCATCTGGGTGCCTGGTTGGGGTGTGTTTGAGCTGGAGGTATCAGGGGGGATCTGTTTGTGCCCAGGTGTTTGCCTGGCTTGTGGTGTGGAGATTTTTTTGTTTGTGAGTGGCACAGCAGTAGGCTAGCCCCAAATTTAAAACTGAAACAACTGTAAAAGCCACAGATGAACACAATACAGAAGCCTGATGATGGCAGATGAGATTCTGCCGAAACGTTGCTACAACTTTAAAAGCACAACTATAATGACATGGGAAAATACCCGAACAAAGCTGAATACCATACATGTAAGTACCTGTGAAAACTTAAGAAAACACACACACACACACACGTATGTAAGAATGTATGTATGTATGTATGTATGTATGTATGTATGTATGTATGGTATTCAGCTTTGTTTGGGTATTTTCCCAAGTCATTATAGTTGTGCTTTTAAAGTTGTAGCAACATTTTGGCAGAATCTCATCTGCCATCATCAGGCTTCTGTATTGTGTTCGTCTAAAAATAAATAAATAAATAAATAAATAAATAAAACATAAATAGGATTGAGGGGTTCTTGGTGCTCTCTGAGCTTGATTGTTCTCTTTAAACATTTCATTACACAAACTAGGTAACATCAGTGCTAGCTTTGATGACTAGCACTGATAATGTTACCTATTTTGAGTAATGAACTGTTTAAAGAAAACGATCTAGCTCAGAGAGACCCCTCATTTTCAATCTTAAGCTACAAATATTTCCCTTTATTGGTACAACATATAGGATTTGTGGTGATGTCACAAATATCAAGTGAACAAGCTTCATGGGTAGCCAAGTCTATTAAAGATTCATTGACACAGAAAAGTAACATTTGTTTAAAGGTAAGCACTTTGCTACCAGTATCTGTAATTAATACTAATGTGACATTAATTTAATGATAAAGTTAGTCTGTTGACTAGAGAGACAGAATCAAAGTGTAAATTCATTTAATGTAATTCATATATATTAGCATATTTATATTAGCATATATAAAATGCTTACAAGACATTTCTTACAATTAATTTCACATTAAATAGCTTGCTGAAATATGACAATGGAATCCCTAATTCATTTGAAAGAGAAATTGGTGATAATATCTCCTTTTATCAAAACTGCCAAACATAAACTTTCTAGAGCTAGCAATTTTAAATGTACACAATACAAAAGAGATGACAATACAGTATTTTCTGTTCAAAATAGCTTTTATAACGAGATGTAACTCTCAGAAAATATGTCAATAATTCTCAACATGTTCAGTGCTCTGCATTGTATTGCAGATGTTCATGTCCCCACATGTTGAATATCAATAGCAATTTTTCTATGGTGAGGCCATCAGAATAAATAGCCATTGGAGTTAAAGCAGGCCTCCCCTTTCCTTGTTTTACAATTTAGAAAGCGGCTTAAAGCTCACCTTTTATTAAAGATTTTTTCTACGTTTAATAAAGTTTTTACGTATTCACTCTGAATACGTGTGTGTGCGCGTGTGTGTTGCTTAGAGCTACTGGAGTAGGCAACATATGAAATTATAAACAGAGAGACAAATACTGCCTCAGACACAGTAACATGTTTTTGCATATCAATCTAGCTGAAAAAAAAGATCAAGCAAAAACTTATTTTCCTGATATAATTTTAGGCTTTTGGAAGCAGCTGTTACTGAATAAACCACAAAGAACATCTCAAATGGAAAACCCGTAAATAAATTGTTGGAGATAGTGAGAAATTCAGTATGGAAAAATAGAACCATTATGAGAGCCAGTTTGGTGTAGTGGTTAAGTTGTTGGCCTAGAAACCAAGAGACTGTGAGTTCTAGATTTCTAGATTTCATTAGATATGAAATTCAGTTGGGTGACACAGATTGTTATTGTCAGTGATGGGATTCAAAAATTTTACTACCGGTTCTGTGGGCGTGGCTTGGTAGGTGTGGTTTGGTGGGCATGGCATGGGAAGGATACTGCAAAATCTCCATTCCCTCCCCATTCCTGAGGGAAGGTTACTGCAAAATCCCATTCCCTCCCCACCCCACTAACCTGCTTTCCAGCTCCATTCTCCTGTGCAGGACAACAGAAGAAGACCCAGCTGATCAGCTGGAACTCGGGAAGTAAAGAATAGATGGGGTCAGGGCCAGTCAGAGGTGGTATTTGCCAGTTCTCCAAATGACTCAAAATTTTCACTGCTGGTTCTCCAGAACTGGTCAGAACCTGCTGAACACCACCTCTGGTTGTTGTGGGGGAAGGAAGTACTTTTGGTGCCTTGGGATACTTATAAAGTAATAAAGACAGGATAGAAAAGTCTAATAAATTGTACCTACAATGTACACTGTATACTGTATGTATACTGTCGCCCTGCCTATTTAACTTATATGCAGAGCACATCATGAGAAAGGCAGGGCTAGATGAATCAAAAGTTGGAATTAAGATTGCAGTAGAAATATCAACAACCTCAGATATGCAGATGATTCCACTCTAATGGCAGAAAGTGAAGAGGAACTAAAGAGTTTCTTGATGCAGGTGAAGAAGGAGAGTGCAAAAGTTGGCTTGAAACTCAACATTAAGAAAACTAAGATCATGGCATCCGGCCCTCTCAATTCCTGGCAAATAGATGGGAAGAAATGGAGGTAGTGACAGATTTTATTTTCCTGGGCTCCAAGATCACTGCAGATGGGAACTGCAGCCAATAAATTAAAAGAAGAGCCTAATGCTGGAAAAGCTTGAGGGCAATAGAAGAAGGGGATAACAGAGAATGAAGTGGCTGGATGGAGTCACTGAAGCACTAGGCGTGACCTGAAATGGACTCCAGAAGATGGTAGAGGACAGGAAGGCCTGTAGGAATGTTGTCCGTGAGGTCATGATTGATCAGACATGACTTTGCAACTAAAAACAACAACTTACAATGTAGAATGCATTTTTGAGCGATTTAATTTTCAATTCTTGTCCTTTTCCCCAAACCTTACATTTTAAATTGTTCATATGCAGGTCTTTTTTATTATAACAGCCAATAAAAGGGGCATCTTATGTAGCTGGTAACGAGCAAATGGAGGTAATGGAAAAATTAGGATAATTGAATACTATAACACAGAAGATTTGACAAAAATATAAGCTATAGCATAAATTTGGAAAAAATAAGTTGTTCATTCATTCAGTATTTTTTTTCCAAACCCTTCTTTCAATTATTAGTAATTCAACTTTGTTCTTCCAAGGAGCTAAAGGATGTGTAAGACATTTTTCTTCCCTACATATAACAAATAACATTGCACATTAATTATATTGATTCAATTAACATCTTATTGAATGTGGCCTTGTCTATAGACTAAATTCCTATTATTATCCAAGAATCCTTTCCCTCATCTAGTGAACTCATTAAACAGATGCTCCTGAAATAAAAGTGTCTTAGGTTTCTTTCTGGGAGATGAAGAAAATAATCAGGAATGATAGATGTCGTCATCATCATCATCATCATCATCATCATTTCTTGTAAAGTTTGAGCCACAAGAAAAATATAGGTTTTCTCAACTGAAAATCAATTTACGAATGAAGAGGAAATATAAAGTATGTGTCCCAGGATAATGTTGCAGGATCCAATCTGGATCAGTCACCAAGACATTTAGTCTTCTAAGCTTTCAGGTTTGTGCTGGAGCCCATCCTTCCTGCACTTCCTGCATATCTGAAAGCAAAAGTCAACTTCCTGAAAATCAAGCCATTTTTTAATTATTATTAAAAGTCAAAAACCCAGACTAAGTAAAACTTGTCTTTTAATTTGGAGGACATGGGGAGGAAAAAAATTAGAAAGGGAGTAAATGCAATTTCAGGGTAAAGGGAATGAAGTGTGAAATATGTTCTTATTAAACTAAACTGTATTTACTGACTTAATAACATGAAATGCATAATGCATTACTCAGCAGGCAGCACATGAAATTACAAATGCTGTATGTGCATTTTGCATTAATTCTAATCATCATTACAACTATGGTCTGTAGTCTAAATAGAGCTGTAAGTATGTTGGAGAAGAAAAAACACATAAAGGCACTATAGAATAATTCTCAGTTTTGGTTCTCATTTCTTTTCTTGCTCATTTCAATTTGTTTTGGTTTTTCATTTTTAAGCCCTCCTTGGAAGGAAATAAGGTCTAGGTGAGCTGATTAAGAAGGCAGTGACCAATAGGATCTGGTGAGAGAAAACTCATCCCTTACTACTTTCCAGTTTTCCTATCACTGTCTTTTTATTTTTATTTATTTATTTATTTTGTCAATTGCTTACAAGATAATAAGTATAAGTAAAAACATAGTTATGAATACATGGATACATATAAGAAAAAAAAAGAAACAATAGGAGGGATGGTAAGCACGTTGGTACGCTTATGTATGCCCCCTACAGACCTCTTAAGAAAAGGGTGAGGTCAATAGTAGACAATCTAAGGTTAAAGTTTTTGGGTTTGGGGAAGAAACCACAGAGTCAGGTAGAGTATTCCAGACACTGACCACTCTTGTTGCTGAAATTGTATTTCCTGAAATCAAGTTTGGTGCGGTTAACCTTGAGTTTGTATCTGTTGTTTGCATTTGTGTTGTTCTTGCTGAAGCTGAAGCATTCATTGACAGGTAGGACATTGCAATGTATTATTTTATAGACTATACTTAGATCGGACTGAAGGCGGCGTGGCTCTAGATTTTCTAGGTCTAGAATTTCAAGTCTGGGGGCATAAGGTATTCTGCAACAAGTAGAGGAGTGGAGAACTTTTCTTGTGAAATATTTCTGGACTTTCTCAACAGTGTTAATATCAGATACATATTGTGGGTTCCAGACTGATGAGCTGTATTCAAGTATTGGTCTAGTAAATGTTTTGTATGCTCTAGTTATTAGTGTAATATTACCAGAGAAAAAGCTAGGTAAGATTAGGTTAACAACTCTTAACGCCTTTTTGACTAGGTAGTTACAGTGGGCTCTAGCACTTAGGTCATTAGAGATGTACTCCAAGATCCTTGACAGAGTTTGGATCATCAACAAGGTCTTGACTATTCAGCCTGTATTTTATTTTCTGATTTTTTTGCCAATATGTAGGACAGAGCATTTATTTGTTGAGATTTGAAGTTGCCATTTGTTTGACCATTCTGATACATAGTCAAGGTATTTTTGAAGGATAGCAGTATTGTCTATGGTGTTGAATAGCTTTACATAATCAGCGAAGAGAACGCAGTTGCTCTTAATATGATCACAGAAGTCATTTATGTAGAGTATGAAAAGAGTTGATCCTAGAACACTGCCTTTGGGGACATCACTGTTGACAGATACATAATTTGATAGGACGCTCCCAATTTTGACCATTTGTTGTCTGTTTGACAGGAATGCTTCTATCCAGTTATTCAAATGTCCAGAGATCGTGTAAGATTTTAATTTTAGGAGTAGTTTGTCATGTACTACTGAATCAAAGGCTTTACAGAAGTCAATGTAGATTGTGTCTATTGCTTTGCCCTGATCGAGTTGTGTAGTCCATATGTTTTTGCAGTGTAAGAGTTGCAGATTACATGATAGTTTTTTTCCTGAAACCAAATTGTTTATGAGAGAGTAGGTTGTTTGTTTCTAAGTGGAGGATGATGGATTGTTTAATAACAATGACCTTATGATTCCATGACTTTACAGGTGATGCAGCATAAAGAGATTGGTCTGTAATTTTCAACTAGGCTGGGGTCTCCCTTTTTGAAGATGGGGATGCCTTTTCTGTACAGCTTTAACTAAAGGATGCATGTGTATTTCTACTCAGTTAATATGCATGTCTATGTCTGCTAAAGAGGGTCCAGGGACTATCCTTCTATACATCTAAATGTATATATTAGAAGGGACAGATTTGAACCCCTGGAATGGAATCATTGAATGGTATACCCCTGGCTTGAAGTTTGGCAAACTAATTATCTGATTTATAAAGAGCAGTTGCAGGAACTGGGTATGGCTAGTCTAGAAAAAAGAAGTACTAAGGGTGACATGATTGCAGTATTTCTGTATTTGAGGGGCTACCACAAAGAAGAGGGGTCAACTTATTTTCTAAATCATCAGAAGGCAAGACAAGAAACAATGGATGGAAACTAATCAAGGAGAGAAGGAACCTGGTGTCAGGTTTCCAAGTGATGAAATCTATTTAAAAAGAAAACCAAAGCCCATCTTCCAAAACAAATTCTTTTATTTAGGAAAGCATCAAATTGGCAAAGTCCATGGTAATTCCAGATCTGACACAACCCGCAATATTAAAAGTTAGAAACAATTCCCCAAAGTGTCATTTTCCAATAGAAGTAATTCAACGTCATAAATCTCCACCTCAAGGGGCCCCAGCATGGACAGTTCATTTCCCACGGGAAGGATAATCACCTAGCCAAAACAACTCTCTATCTCCACTTCTCCCCCTTTAGGAATGCGGCAAGCCCTAAACCCTTCCCCCCATGACTGCCACAGAGAAAGTAAGAAAAAGAATATACATTAAGCCTAACTAAAATGGCTACACATATGTTAATTTCAGGTTGGAATTAAAAGAAATTTCATAACAGTAAGAAAAATTAACCATTGGAAAGCTTGTCTTCAGATGTTGTGGGTGCTTCATCACTGGAGGTTTTTAAGAAGAGACCTTCTAGAACAACTACAATAATTGATTTAGGAAAGTTAATCTGAGCTGCTGTGCTCCTCAAGTGTGAAATAGAAAATGTGTTTATGTCAATGGCAGTGTCTACATTACTTTTGCTACAGGACTGGCATCTCTGGGACAAGTTACCCACATAATTTCAGTAGTATCTTGAAGCAGAGCAGAACACACTGAGTTATAGTACATATTATAACCAAACCACTACAAAATACCTGTGTGTTTTACTTCGGAACTGTTCATAAACTTTTTACAACAGTTTTCCGCTTTAATTCATAGCACATCGTTTAGACAAGGTCATTTATCATTCTATTACATTGTCTATTAATTTCTTGCATAAACAAATAGCATAATACTTGTCATGTATTCAGCTCACACATTACAACTAGCAGAGAATAAAGTCATTACGAAGATTACTGAAATATCAAAGAGAACATCTATGGAGATTTTCAATTATCTAAGTCAAAGGTGCTTTTTTTCTTCTTTTTAAAAAAAGCAACTGAACAATGTTTTTCCTTGAGGAAGAAGAACATGTTCTGCTTCTCATCCAAGAAGCTTCATCAATTCTGGCTAGATGATGGGAGGTGGGGCTGAAGAATGAAAGGATTAGTTCTAACAGGATGGTGTGTGGGGGAAATGGAAGAATTATGTTTCTTTGTAGTCATCTGGTCATTAGAACTCTCTCTGAGACTGTTTGAGGCCTCTTGAAGGTTTATTGCAGATATGTTACAGAGGTTATAGAGCCTCAAGTGGCCTCAATGGCTCAGACACAGTGTTACCATCAAGATTACTACAAAGAAATATTAACCTTCCATTCCCACAACACCATTTCCACCATCCTATCAGATATAATCCTTCCATCCTCTCCACCATCCAGCCAGACTTGATGAAGCTTCTTGGATGAGAAGTAAAATGTTTTCTTCCTCAAGGAAAAACATAGTCCAGTTCAGTGGTGGGATCAAACTTTTTTACTACTGATTCTGTGAGCGTGGCTTGGAAGGCGTAGCACGGGAAGGATACTGTAAAATCTCCAGTCAGAGGTAGTATTTGCCAGTTCTCCGAATGACTCAAAATTTCCACTTCCGTTTCTCCAGAACTGGCCAGAACCTGCTGAATACCACCTCTGATCCAGTTGCCTTTTTGGGAAAAAAAAAAGAAAAAACATCTTTAAGACAATCAGATTTATTTACAGCTTTCCTATTATGAGTGACATATAACAGGCATTTATGGTATATATTAACAATTTAAAGATAATATTTATAGACATCAATAGATTTCAAATATATATATTTAATTGAACTAAATTGTATTTTCTAAAGGATAATATATAAAAACCTGAAAAATGCCAGACTTTTGGAGCTGGTTTAACACTAGGAAAATATTTGGTTGGTTTAACACTAGGAAAAAATGCTCCTAGGTTTAGATGCTTATTGGATATAGAATATTATATTTCACTTATATAATTATCCATATCTCTGCTTGCCCAGTTTAGCCTCAAAGGAATAAGCATTATCAACAACTGTACTGCAAATTTATCTGCTTTCAAGGATGAAAGTCTTTTATCAAAGGTAACCTATGTCAAGAAAATAAAAACGATGCTCCTTTGAAGTGATTCATATCTTGGATGTAAAACTGATTTCCTGTCATCTGAAAGATATTCTACTAGCTGAAATATGATAAACAGTGATTTGACAATAAAGCACTGAAATATGGGTTTGTGGCAGACATATTAATCATGTAATGCTTTGCTAATCTGGTACAATGTTTGCAGTGATCACCTGTCATGGAGATAAACATTTAGTTACTATGATATTTAGGTTGGTGCCAGTGCAGCATTCAAGCAATATGCAAAGAAAAGTGTACCCTGAAGAATAATATAAAGTGACTATTTACTTTATAAGTAAGTAAGCCAAAGCTTACTAGTTGGACAATAACATATTATGTGCATTTTGCAGTGGCATCATTAAATGGATCGTAGCCAAAATAAAACTGATTTTAAAGCTGTTTTTTTTTTTAAAAAAATGACATGTTTCCAGGACACGGAAGCAATATTACTCTTACATCTGTCCAAGTAAATTGGGGGAAGTATATTTTAAGTTTCATTTAATAAACAGAATAGATGAACAAGCCTCTTAACAAAGCTTATGAATAAACCTCAGTGGAATTGAAAAATAAATGACCAATTTTCTCAATAAGAACCAACACCAAGCACTCACAAGGAATTGAACTACAATTCAAATTGATTTAGTCCTTGTAAAGATTTAAATGTCAGTGATTACTATGATTGATTTGATTGATTCTATATCATCAGTCCGGTATCACCTTTTAGCAACCATGTAGATAGATTTTGCTCATGATAATCTTTCCCTAATCTGTCCTTCAAGTCTTCCAACAGTGCACCCATTGGAACTGCAACTGAGTCCATCCACCTGCTGCAGGTTGTCCTCTTCTCTTTTCTTCCACCTTTCCTACCATTAGAGCAAGGGTCCTCAAACTTGGCATTTTAAGACTTGTGGACCTTAACTGCCAGAATTCCTGAGCTAACATGACTGGAGGAGGAATTCTGGGAGCTGAAGTCCACAAGTCTTAAAGCTGTCAAGTTTGAAGAGCCCTGCATTAGAGCCTTCTCCAAAGAGCTAGGTCTTTGTTATGTTCCAGAGTAGAATAATTTAAGCCCAGCTCTAATCTTTATTAGATGGCTCTAAGAATTATTTTGATAGCATATGAAATTCAGGAAACTGCACAATAATTTTTACACTTTATTAATTCTGTTTTTTAATATTAAAATCTGTATAGATTGACCTCTTCCATTGTGTTAGCCATTGTGTTATTCTCCAAATTTTCTGGAATAGCTTGGTTAGAACATTTCCTAATTTTTCATCTGTTGCTTTGCATATTCTGTGGACATTCTAACAGTTCCTGTAACTTTCCATCTGTAACAATCAGGAATCCTCCATTCTTTTGGAACTGATTTACTGATATGGTCTATTATTCTATTTGATAGAGCTTGATACTGCATACTATCACTTGAAACAAACTATCATTACAACCACTCTTTTTAACAGTTATGAGCCTGTGTCATGTTTCCCATTCTTATCTAAGGTGTTTGAAATAATGGTAAAATAAATCCAAGAACTTTGGAATTTAGTTCTGTTTTAATCTGATTTCAGACCAGGTGATTTAATCTGATTTCAGACCTTTGTCTCTCCTGGATAATGAAACAGTTCAGGATTCAGACAATCCTTTATTTAAGGGGAGTTGCTCAATACAATACATTCTTGAGAGACAGATATATTCCTCTCTCCCTTGTTTCATTAAATTTGTACAATTACAATCAAGAGTCAAATGTTAAATGTTGAATCAGTTGTTTGACAGATCATTGGCTATGGATGATCCAAATGATACTGATTATTTCAGTCTATTTCAGTTGGATTTTAATTTGTGAACAATAATGAAGTTGTTTTAGTTGCCTGGTGGATATAAATAGCAGCAACTGAATGAACATGTTAATCTTCCTGAAACTATGCCACTCAGTAACAAACATCGCATACTTCAGTAAAATTAGGTAAGATTCACCTTTGGATGTAATGTCTTGAATTGGTTCCAGTCCTTTAAGTTTAGCAAGGTCCAGAAGATGGTGTGGGAAGACTATTACCTAAAGACATGTGGAAATGACCTTGGGAGCAGAGGTGGTATTTAGCCAGTTCGGACCACTTGTGGTGTACTGGTAGCGAAAATTTTGACTGGTTCAGAGAACCAGCAAATACCACCTCTGGCTAGCCCCACCCATCCACCCTCGCCCTTATCTCTCATATATTCCCTTGTTTGTTTAGCCCAGCTGATTTACATGGCAAGTAGATTGCTGTGCCTCAGCTGAGCTAAAAAAAAAGCACAACTCACCAGCATTGATACAGATACATTGATACTCTCTCTAAACTGGTAGGAAAAAAATGGGAAACCCATCACTGCTTGGGAGGCAGGAAGCAGAGCCACAGACTAGAAAATCAGCATGTAAAAGATGTGTCAGCCCACAGAAGGGAGGCTGGCATAGGAAATGCTTCAGGAGGTCCCTACCTATTTTTTTCTGAGAATAAAAATAAAGGGGAGACTAAAAGGAAAGGAGAAAAGAAATGTTTACAGCCTTGAAAGATTCTGTTACTTACCCTTACAATGAAGATAAAGCTAATACTTCTGGTTGTGCTTCTTGTCTGATATACTTTGCAGGGCAAATGCTAAATTAAAGATCCATTACGTTTCATCCTTGTTGCTATGTTCGTCCTTGTTGCTATTCAACACCTGCCTAATGTCATGGTTCTAAGTAATCAATTCAAGACTCTGAGGCCTTGGCTACCTCAAAAATCCTGTTTATTGGGTACATCATATCGGCACAGTCAAAGAAACCAACACTGAATAATTCCCTCATTTTTTGTACAATTAAAAAATAGATACTGGCCATCACCCTTATGTCACAGGTCACTTTAGCAAACCAAACAGATGAACTTCTCAGCACTCCCTCCTGCCGTTTTAGGGCACGTTGATCTGGCCTTGGTTCTCAGGAGGCTTATCGTTGTTATATTTGGCACAGTGGAGGAAAACATTCTACATTCCACAAGTCTCCCTCCCCGCCCCTTGATATAAGTGAAGATAAAATATGTATGGTGGAAATCAAACATGTTTACACAGATTTTTTTTGGCAGATAAATGTAATTATTCCAAATTGTAAAACATAATCATTTGTGATGTTTTCCCTTCAGTCATTATTATTGTTAAATGACTGGGATTTACCAGACTCTAAAGAGACTGTCTCATACAATAAAGCTCTGTTCTGTTATTTTATTTATGACCAGCCAATTTATCAGAGCCAATTTTAAAATTCTTGCAGTACGTCTGATATTTTGGCCACAGTAAATATTATTGTTAAGGTATTATACAATGCATTTTTCTGTTTAAATAAAAGTTTCACTGGCATCTGATCAAGGGTTGTGGCTCAGTCCCCAGTCATAGACAAATTCAAAGGAGAATACTATTTGATTTGTTGATTACAAAATACTATTATTTTTGTAATTGAATAAAAAGAATTGAAACTGAAAGAAGTCAGTGTGTTTCACTGACTTCGATCATGTTTATTACTGTGGGAAGTGTAGGAAATGATTTAATTTTTTACAAAATTCACACTCACTCACACACACACATGTACACACTCTTCTGAGTTTTGTTCTTGATGTGATATTCGACCTTTCAGATGACATAATGAAGATGTTGAAATGGATGGAAATATTTGCAAGTAGATACAAAAAAGTACAAAGAATTAGTGAATGTGTATCTTCACATGACCAGTAGAAATTAATATAGGATGTTACATAGCAGGTTCTATTTTTCCCCAAAATATGACTATATAACAGCAGGTAATCCTCAACTTACAACCATTTTGTTTAGCAACCATGCAAACATACAATGGGAGAGAAAAAAGTGACTATACACCTTAGGACTATTATAGCACCCTCACAGTAATGTGATCAAAAATCAGGCCCTATACAGCCATGTATTTATGACAGTTGCAGCATCCTGGGAGCACATGATTACTATCTGTAACTGGCTTCCCGGTTGACTTCTAATAAGCCAAGTGAAGCAGGGACACTAGATTTGATTAATGGCCGCATGATTCAGCTTACTGCAGAGAGGTGCTTAACAACCATTGCAAAATATATCATACTATCAGGTGTGATTCACTTAACAACTGCCTTGCTTGGCAATGGAAATTCTGGTCCCAATTGTGGTTGTAAGTTGATAAGTTAGATTTATAAACAGATGCTATCCCTATTGACTCTTTAGAGTTCATGCTAAAGGTGGTGATCTTCCTGGATTCACAGCCCATGCTTGAGAAGCAGATGACAACTGTGGCCAGGAAAGACCAGGGGTGTCAAACTTGGGTCGTCATGGCTTCATCACATGACGTATCATGACTTTTTCCCCCTTTGCTAAACCAGGTGCGGGTGTGATCAGTGTGTGAAGCATCCAGCTGCGGACCACGAGTTTGATGGCCTTGCTTTACACAAATTCATTCAGTTTGCCAACTGTGCCCATCCTTAAACCAAGAGGCCCTTAATACAATCATCCATGGTTTAGTTATCTCATGTGTGGACTGTTGCAATATACTCAATGTAGGGTAACCCATGAAGATCATTTGGATGTTACAGATGGTCCAGAATGCTGTACCATAGAAAATAATGGGTATGCAATGGTATGCCCACATTAAACCCTGTTTTGTGAGCTGAATTAGTTACCACTAGGTTTCTGGGTTCAATTCAAGGGGCTTGTTATTAACTTTCATACTGCATATAGCCTGATTATCTGAGGGACTGATGGTCTTCCACAGTTGTGGCATGACCTACACAACACAATCAGACAGAGTCAACATGAGCTAAATTCTACCAATTAAACCATGTGATCTTATGGGACCAAGGAAGTGGACTTTCACTGTTATAGCACCTGCCTTCTAGAATGATATCCTGACCTTATTTAAATAAGACCTTAAAATCTAGTTCTCCATGACCATGGGCTAGAGTGAGTGATAGACCTCTGTGTATGATTGATCAGATAGAGTTTCTTTTTCTAGACATTTTTTGCATAATTTGATATCACATGGTTTTAGATTGTCTTCATTGTACACTGCCCAGAATTGTCATGTAATTGGGTGATCTGTAGGTTAATTAAATTAATAAATAAAGAGAATGGTTCTACAGTAATTCAAGAAGTACTGAACAGGAGAATCAACATTTGTAGAAAGAATTATGTTGTTTTAATGTGGGACATTTCTCATATGTAAAGAAAAAAATCTTTTACATTTTTACAATTCTTTTACATTTTCAAAAATGAGGATTTTTTTTTCTGGGAAAGTATGAAAACTAAATAGAGATTGGTCCTACTAGTCTTCAACTTCCATGGATTTGTAAGGAGTGAAATAACTAAACTCACTCCTGAAAAATAAATTTACATCTGAAGAAGCAAATCTTTAAAACTTATATGAAATTATATGAAGTACACAAAATCTGCAGACTAGAAGTGGTATGTGACAAAAATGTTTAAATCTAATAAGCCTTCTTAAATATTCCACTAGGGATGCCTGATATTACCAACATTTAAATTATTCTAATTGTTTTCAATTTGCGCTCTGAATTCTTAAATATGATCATTAATTTGTTCCAGCTTTTTTCCTGCCAGCATCAAAACAAAGAACACTGCTTTAAGAGCAGACCAAAGTTGTGTTTTTCAGATAATTAAATTAATCAAAGACTTTATAGAAAAACGAGGGCCTACAACCAAGTGCTTAATTGCTCATAAAGAGACATTTTTGTTTATTAGACATATGCAATTACAATGTGCATTGGCTGCATGCAGATATATTTTTGTTGACAGAAGTTGGAAGCTGGGAACAAAATTGATGCCAATCACAGGCTGCTTCTTTCTAATATTTTTTTCAAGCCATTTTAAGAGATTCAAACATTTACCAGGCATGCTAAAGAACAGTTAGATTCCTCAACTTTTACTATTAGTGGTATGATAAAATATGTCAACGAAACAAAGATACAGATATGAAATGTCATTCATTATATCTCACTAGCAATAGTCAAATCCCCACATTTACAAACTATGTTATAGAAAAATCCTGGATGAATTTGTTAAAGCCACTTAAATCCATGTTCAGTAGGCCTGCACAAACCTTAAAAGAAAAACTCAATCTTGAGTTTTCTAGAAAGCTCACATTAGAATGTTACTTGGTGATATTCTCCGTATGCAGACCAGAAGAGCTGCAATCAAGGAAGTTACAAAAATATCAAATAAGTTCTTTAAAAATCTTGTTTGAAGTAAAAAAAAATTTTTTTAACTTCATGCTCAAATATATATTAACTCAATCATGTTCATGGTTTTTTAATTGGTTTTAGGGAATGTCCTAAGTTTTAAAGACTTTCTCTAAGTTCAGTTGTATTTTAGCAAATTATTCCATTGTTCCCTTTAATATCTAAGATTAGAAATAACATTTTAGAATGATGATAGCTGCCCCTTTATTCTGACTTATGATGATAAAACTCATCAAATATCTCAAGCAACCCTAAAATAAATTTAATTTTGTATTAAAATGTTCCCAGTAATATAAAACTGCAGGAAATAGTGCTAGTTTAAAAACAAGCAAATAAAACTGCAGCAAATAGTTGTAGTTTAAAAACAAGCAATCCCTAAACTTATACAAGGTGGCATTCTTTGAACATTCATTTATACCAAATATACTTCCAGCTTAAATCACTGGAACTAACAGAAAATGATGTTGATTACAGTGTGATTGATCACTCTGATTACAGTACAACAGCCTACAGGACTTTTATTGCTGACTACATGAACTTTGCTGACAGAACCATTTATATGCAGCTCTGGCCCTGCATGAATTTCTCCAAGCATTGAGTCAAGCTGTTGGGTGAACCCTGCCTTGGTGTTCCTGGTTGTCATGTTATTAAATTGCTCCAAACACATTGTGGTATTTTAAATCATTTTTCCCATTATTGTTGATTTTATTCAATGGACTGTTAGCTGCCCAGTATCATACGTTGAATAGGAAGCCGAGTAAATCAAATTAATAAATAAAGTCTGTATTTTATTATTATAAAGACGAAATACCCTCCTCCCTCCCCCCAAAAGAAAAAAAACCTTAAGACAAGCAAAAGTGAAACAAAGGGGGGCTAAATTGCTTTCATACTTATTCTTTGGTTCAGAGATGAAAATTACTCAAGGTGGCAAGTCATGGGAAAATTTAATGTGGAACTAGACAACCCATGCCCAATGGGACCATCATTTCAGGGATATTTTCTTATCTAAACAGAGAAACAGAATGGCCATGCATGGGCAAAAAAGCAGTAGGAGTAGAAATGACTTCTGACTTTCTGTCAGCTTTCCCATTGAGTTATCTTTGGGGAAGTTGGCAGGATCAGAAATTCTTCCTCCTTCCCTGCCTCCCTCCTTCCCTCAGTTTCCTGCAGTTTTCCATTTATTTTTCTTGTGGAAAGCTTGCAGGGAGAAGTCAATGGAAAAGCCAGCATGAGCTTACAAGTCTAAGGCTAGCGGGCAGGAAAGATGTGCTGCCAGGTGGGGAAGATTACACAAGGTTTCAGGTCAGGAATGGTATGTGGTAGGTTGCTTTGTAGATTGGGAACTCCTAGGGATTATGCTGACCAAGTCAGGTAGGGCACATGGGGAATGGTATGAGTCAAAATAGTGCCTGCGGGTAAGAGGTACCATACAGATCAGAAATGATGCATAAGGAAGTGGTGCAGATTAGGAAGAATATGCGAGGGCGCTGAGGAAATGCTGCATAGATTGAGGATAGCAGGCAGGAGGTGCACAGGTTGGGGAGGATGTGTGGCAATGCAGAACAGGTGTCAAGAAGAGTGCTTGAGAGCACACTAGAGGTACTATGTGGGTCTGTGATGACCCAGAGAATAACACAAATGTAACAAAATCCAAAACATAAATAAATATCCTTTAATGCCTCCAACTTGGCCCCACTGCTCAATAATTCTCAGTTGGAGATAAAAATTATTCAAAATTAGTCTTCAAAAGAAAGCAATACAGTCTGAACTTAATGAGTAGATAGAGGTGAAATTAAAAACTAAAACAAACTACAATGAAAGAAATTCCACAATGGACCAAGATAAGTAACTACCAACTTCAAGGAGATAACAAGGCACAGTCTGTTGGAAGGATGCCAACCAAGGTAACTTCAGCCCAAAATAAAATACACTTTGCTTCTGGCAACACTGTGTTTTAACCGTCTCTCTTATATACTATTCTTCCCAGCTGCAACCAATGAGGGGGATCATGGCCACTCTTGTAAGCCTAGTTGTTTCCTTTTGCATTCCTCCCTGCATGTCCTAGGATGAAGAGGGGATGGGCCTCTTCTTCTGACTGCCCAGCCAGCCTCTGCCCTTCCCCAGCCTCCTCCACAACCTTGGGCGCCACAGCTCCACTCCCTGTTGGCTGTTCCTCCTCTCCCTCAGAATCCAACTCTAACAAGGGCATAACAGGTTTAGAGAAGGTATTGAGGGGGCGCATATCAGGGTCAGTCTGTGGGGATGTGCAAGAGGTGCTCTGTGAGTTGATACAAGCATGCAGGCTGGCACAGTTCAGGGAAGGCACAGAAGAAGGCAACACCCAGACAATTGCCCATCAGCCACATTTCAAAATGAGTTACAGAGAACTATGCGAGCACGAGAGGGATAGTAATTAATTAACTATGATTTTTGTAAGACATTCCTGTAGTCCAAAGGAAGGTTATGCTGAAATTGCAACTAATAAAGATGACACTGGAGTGAGGATTTGTTTTAAAATAGGCTCATCCTGTGGCTAAAAGGCATGGAAAAGTATTTTCTTATGGGCAGTGATCCATATGTGATAAAGCTAAATAACATGTCATATCTAAATCTGAATATAATTTGAAAAATAAAGTTCAGATTATTTAGCTTTTAATTTATATTGGAGATTAAGGAAGGATTAAAATCATTTGCCTTTTGTTGTAAGACAATGAGAATTAGACTTTCCTGTGCTTGCTCTTTCATTTAACACTGGAATGAGCTTTCATTAATTCAAATAACAGACATGGAGAAATTCGGATGGGATCTCTAGTAAGGAGCAAAATTTAAATACCAGCTAACTCCATTCCAGATGCTAAACTATATCAACCAAAACCTATAGTCATATTTTTTTTTCCTTTTCCTACAGCATGAAGTCTGTGAAGCAAGCTGGATATGATCTATACCTGGAGGGAAACGTATCTGAAAATCCAGTATAAGTTCACTGGAAATTATTATAAATTCACAATGATGGATGAACAGCATGAGAATTTTCAAGCTTCTTAAATTGGTAAAATAGTCAAGGTCTTTTTGCCTTTCAAGACTATTATTTAGTGGCCCATGTTATATAAATAAGATGTTAAACGGAACTGTAGTTGTAAAAGCGTTTATGTAAGATAATGTTATGAATGTGTGTGCCTTCATGTACACATGCAAACACACTCACATTGAACTAAAACTATAACTTTGAGGTGCAGGAAGACAAGCACACTTTCTCTGGGATGAGAATATTCTACCCAGCTCCTTAGGGTAACAATCAGAACAGAATGTCCCAAAGATGCTTTTTCAAGAAACAACTGGATTTTCTTGTTTTTCTTTGAAGATGTTTTGCTTCTTGGATGAGAAGCAAAATATCTTCAAAGAAAAACAAGAAAGTTCAGTTGCCTCTTGAAAAAGCAGCCTTGGGGAAACCATGATATGGATGACTGAGAATCTCCATAGACTAGTGGTCCCCATCCTTTTGAGTACCAGGGACTGCTTCCATGGAGAAAGGCTTTTCTGTGAGCCGGAGGGTGCGTGATTTTGCATGCTGCCTGTATCCCATGAATGGGGCTTCACTTGTTTGCATGGACCGGTTGCTGACATGCCGCGGACTGGGGTAAGTCCATGGATGGAGGTCAGGAACCCCTGTCATAGACAATTAGAACAGAATTTATTGTTCAAAAAGAGGATCTATACAATTATAGATGAAGGGGTGTTTATCATGCTACAAGATTTAAAATAATGTCTTGCTGTTTAATATATGAGTAGAACTTGAATATACACAATGACTACTTTTCATTATAAAACTTCCTAAAAATGGAGGGAAGATTAATTATATGATTTTGTTTCCCTATTTTAGAGCCAAGAATTTTCATGGTATTATTGTAATGACAGTTAAGAAATTACAAATAAATTACAACTACACACACAAACACACAATTTATCTTATTTTATTTATATGTCTTATTTAGAGACCATTCATCTCACTCACAATATATATTAGAAGCTTCCAGATATATGAAACTGCATACTCCATCACTTTCGTTAAGCATATTGTCTGGGAAACTGAGAGTTTCAGTAGGTTCCATATATTTAAATACTTTATAGTTGCGATACACATTTTCTGCAAATTTTACTGTATTCTTTTTGTAAGAGCAAAGTAAAGGTCAACATTTTCTTTTAAACTAAATGTATTCCAAGAATTTGTATATAGGTTTCTTTGCAGTCTTTAGGAGCCAGACAATCATTGCAGCTTTGATTTCTTTCTGTTTCAAAGGAGACATGCTAGCATCCCATTGATTTTAAAAAATAAATCAACAACATTGTCCATTGTTGTCTCATTAGCCAGCATATTCCATTTAACAATTTTATGTGTTGGAAAACTATGTGTAGACACTATTTTTCTGGGCAATCAATGAAAAATATTCCTATGTTGTAAGTAGTGAAGTGATTTATTGCATATTACTGAATTATCAGTAATGTCTTTTATAGCCTATATCTTAATTGCTATTTAAAACATTTCATAAAATAGTAATAATAATACTTATGACCATGCTGGAAAATCTACACAAATTCCTAATGGGGGATCTGATTTTGAAAAGCTAAAAAAATCCTAATCTTTTTAGGAAAACTAAATTTAAGATTATCATGGAAGGATGACTCTGGATGGATGGTCTTTACCCTGTGAAAAGATATCTGTGGCTACCATGGAAAGGCTTCTGTAATTTGGCTTTCTGAATTTATCTGTAAACAGATTTTAATCCTGGTCAGAAATTTGAGGGGAGCCAGAAATCAGAACTCAGCTATCATAAAAGCCAGTTGGCAAGATCAAGAATTACACTGAGGGTCAATGCAGAAAGCAAGGGCACGAGGTAAACCAACATTAAAAAGTAAGACAGAATCAAAGGATAGCAGAAATAGGACGTTTCTCAGTGAGAATCAGAGTGGGTCCCCAATTAAGGTGTTAGTCTAGGACTTGCAAAACCCAGGTTCAAATACAAGTGGAAGCTCACTGGTTCTTTTTAGCCAAATCAGGAGTCTCCAAACTTGGCAACCTTAAGACTTGTGGACATCAACTCCCAGTGTTCTGGACTAGAAGGCTCATAGCCTGCAAATCTGATTGGCCCGCTGAAAGCCGATTGTGATTGGTCGCCATAGACTGATGCGATTGGCCAGTAAACGGGCTGCCGCGATTGGCCCTGCCAAGAGCGGCAAACTCAAATCGCCTTCATTGGCTGCCTGGCTGCAGCCAGCCCTATATAAGGGGCTGCTGCGGCTGGGGTTAGTTGCTCAGATCTGAAGTCACAAATAAAGAGCTTTTGTTACTATCTGAGTCTTGCCTCCGTTCTTGAACCATCCTCCCAGATATAACACTGGCGACGAGGATGGGATGCGGAGGCAACAGAAGCTATTGAATTGAGCTAGCCGAAGGAACACGTGGCTGACAGAGCGCAACGACGGCGACATGGCCAGCAGCGCTATACCACCCACACCATTCGATCCAGCTAGCGAAGATTGGGATTCATACATGGACAGATTTCAAATGTTCCTGGAGTCCAACAACCTCAAAGATGCCACGCCCAGCAAGAAACGAGCCTTTTTTCTAACCCATTGTGGACCAGCTATTTTTAAGATGGCTAAAGCCTTAGCCAAGCCAGCTGAAGTTAAAACCATGGATTGGGACACCCTTGCTCCCATCCTGCGCAACCATTACGCCCCAGCCGTGCCAACTCTCATTTGCAGGCATGAATTCTACCAGAGGGACCAATGTGAGGGTGAGAGCGTTGGGGATTTTGTGGCAGACCTGAGGAACCTGGGTGGTTTGTGTGGCTTCGCCAACCTTGAAGAAGCCATGAGAGATCGCATCGTCCTTGGCCTCAGAGACCCAACCGTCCAGAGCAAGATCATGGCCAAGGGAGACATCTCGCTTGCAGATGCCATAGCAGACGCCACAGCAGCCGAAGCCACTCGTAAATCGGCAGCATGAATGCGTCGAACCAGCGGGACCAACCGCCAACCCACCAACAATATTGGGAAACTTTCAGACAAGTACACATCAACCGCCCATCACGAGGATGTCAAGTCATCCTCAGACAGCGAGGAAGAAGAAGTCCACAGGCTCCGGTCAGAACGTGAGCAACGGGACCAGCAGGGCCGCAAAGCCAACTACCAATGCGCCGGATGCGGGGGAAACCATCCCCGATCCGAATGCAGATTCTTAGATGCCACATGCCGTTTTTGCGAGAAACGAGGACACATCGCGAAGGTATGCAGAAACAAGAGAAATTCCAGCCCCAGACGGAGAGGGAGCAGCCCAAAGAGAAACGATGACAATGCCACCATGCAGAGGGACCGCCCTAGCAACCAGTGGAACCAGTACAGCAGACCCTGAAGGTTTAACGACGCCCCCAGATGAGAGGAGGCTCATCAAACCATCACCATCGGCCACGCTTCATCACTTGACGCTAAAAAGATCCAAGTAGAGGTCACGATTGAAAACAAACCATGCAACATGGAAGTCGACTCTGGGTCATCACTATCCATGGTATCCTGGAGAACACTCAAGCAGCTGGTCCCCAACATCCGACGCCAAGACCTCAGCAGTCAGAGACTCATACTAAAAGACTATCAAGGCAACCGGATTCCAGTCGCAGGTACCCGCCATGTGCAGGTCTCGTTCAAGGGACATAAGGCAATTCTACCACTCACCGTCATAGACCAAGACCGGCCAAGTCTATTGGGTCTTCTGTGGTTCGCGCCACTAGGAATCGGAGTGGCTGGCATCCATCATACTGAAGACAATGACTGGGAGGCGGCTCTCATCCACGATTTCCGAGAAGTGTTCAACGAAAGCCTAGGCAAGTACAAGGGGTCCCCCATTTCATTTAATCTTTGCCCCGACATAGCACCCATTCGTCTAAAGCCACGCCGAGTTCCCTTTGCTCTTAAATCCAAAATTGACGAGCAACTGGACAAATTAATTGCGCAAGGCATGTTAGAACCTATTGACCACGCCCGATGGGAGACACCAATCGTCACCCCCATAAATCTGCGGTGACTACAAGGCCACCCTCAACCACGTGCTACAGCAGAGCGCCTACCCAGTGCCAGTTGTTCAAAATCTCCTGCATTCACTTGGGGGTGGCAAAATATTCGCAAAATTAGATCTGGCCCAAGCGTATCAACAGCTACCAGTTGATCCCGAGACTGCAGAAGCCCAAACTATAGTCACACATCGTGGTGCATTCAAATGCAACAGGCTCCAGTTTGGTGTAAGCGTAGCCCCAGGCATCTTTCAAAGCCTGATGGAGAGACTATTACAAGGGATAAAAGGGGTCGTGCCCTATTTTGATGACGTATTAATAGCAGCACCCACAAAAAACCAATTAGAAAAACATCTCAGAACAGTCCTACAGAGGTTCAAAAACGCTGGCCTCAAGGTTAAGAAGGAAAAGTGCCAGCTTTGCACAGAAAGTGTGGAGTTTCTTGGCTACCTCCTTGACAAGCAATGAATCCACCCCACAGAAAAAAAATTGGCAGCTATCAAAAATGCCCCAAGACCTAAAAACAAAACCGACCTCCAAGTCTTCCTGGGACTTATTAACTTTTATAACATCTTCCTGCCCCAGAAGGCGACTGTTGCTGAGCCGCTTCATAGACTACTCGATAAAAGGGCATCCTGGAATTGGGGACGTCGGGAGGAACACGCCTTCCAGCAAGTAAAAGAGCTCCTTACCTCAAAGGCAGTACTAATTCAGTATAACGAGACACTACCTTTGACTGTCACATGTGACGCCTCACCATTTGGGGTAGGGGCCATCCTGAGCCACGTCCTACCAAATGGCTCAGAAGCACCAATTGCATTTTTTTCACGAACTCTATCAAAAACAGAAAGAAACTATAGCCAATTAGATAAGGAGGCCCTTGCTATTGTCTCTGCAATAAAACAATTTCATGAATATGTTTATGGGAGACCGTTTTCTATTATAACGGATCATAAGCCACTACTTGGGATCCTGGCGGGCGACAAACCTACTCCACACATTCTCTCCCCCAGAATGACGCGATGGTCAGAAATTCTTGCTGCCTACGACTATCAATTAAAGTACTGCCCAGGGAAATCTATTCCCCACGCAGATGCCTTGAGCCGCTCACCGCTACCCGAGCCACAGGAAGACCCAGCTCCCACACTCCCCGTACTGCAAATAGAGACAATGCCATCACCTCCACTAACGGCTCAAGACTTCGCTTTTGAAACCAAAAGAGACTCTTGTTTGGCACGAGTTCTTGGCTGGGTGGAGAGGGGATGGCCAGATTATGACACTAAGGAAATGTTTAAGCCATTTAAAAACAGACAAACGGAACTTTTTTCACAAAAAAGGTGTGTTTTGTGGGGAGACCGAGTTGTTGTACCAACTAAGTTACAAAAAAGGGTCTTGCAAATGCTACACAATGGACACCCGGGCATTGTACGTATGAAAGTTACGCCTGGTGGCCAGGTATAGATAAATAAATCGAAACCTGGGTCGCCTCTTGTAACAAATGCCAGGAAAACCACTCAGCTCCAACTAAAGCCCCACCAACAGAATGGGAAACACCCAGGGGTCCTTGGTCTCGCATTCATATTGACTTTGCGGGACCTACGAGAGGCCACACCTTCTTAATAACTGTTGATGCCTACTCAAACTGGCTTGAGGTCAATAAAATGAAAGCAACCACTACTGAGGCGGTCATTAAAAAACTGAACAGACTCTTCGCCACACACGGGTTACCAGATGTCCTGGTCTCTGACAATGGGCCCCAATTTACTGCCTTAGCCTTTGAACAATATTTAGTGGAACGGGGCATCCGACACGCACTCACATCGCCAGCTCATCCTGTGGCGAATGGCCGGGCTGAATGAATGGTTCAGTTTACAAAGAAAACCCTACAGAAAATGGATCAAGGCAACATCCACGACAAAGTCACTAGAATGCTGCTCCTACAACACATCACACCAAACAGCACGACCAACAAGTGCCCAGCTGAACTCCTGATGGCCAGGAAACTCAGATCGCCTCTAGATCGTTTGCACCCTGCCTACACCCTGGAAAAGCCCCTGGGTTCCAGCAGCAAGCACCGTGTTTTCAAGGTAGGAGACCTTGTTTTCGTAAAATCTTTTCTGGGGATCCCCTTTGGATTCCTGCCCAGGTAACTCAAGTTACAGGCCCCCGCTCCTACCGTCTACTCACCACTGATGGCAGACCATGGAAACGCCATATTGACCAACTGCGCTCCAGACTAACCACATCTTCCAACCCTGACCCTAACTTTGACACTAGGGGGGGAGGGGAAGCAGTGAACTCAGAATTAGAACCAACACCTGTCTATTCCGAGCTATCACCGAGATCACCGCACCATGGTTGGCAACACTCACCAGCTGCAACTGAGACTGGACAGTCGAATGCTTCACCAGGAAGCAGCAACCAGGCAGGTTCAGCAAGCCCCGGGAGCCAGAACAGTAACAGCGAGGCTGAGGACTTCATCACCCCAGAGGCACCAGAGGAGAGCCCTGACCATGACACCGGTTCACCGTTCCTGTTTGATCCAGCAAGCAGTCCATCTGAACCCGGGTTTGAACAGGGTCAAGCGGAACTGCATAAGTCAGGCAGACAGGTGCAAAGACCTGCTTACCTGCAAGACTATATTACTCAACCCCTTAAACAGAACCGAGAGGGGAGGGGTGTTCCGGACTAGCAGGCTCGTAGCCTGCAAATCTGATTGGCCCGCTGAAAGCCGATCGTGATTGGTTGCCATAGACTGATGCGGTTGGCCAGTAAATGGGCTGCCGCGATTGGCCCTGCCAAGAGTGGCAAACTCAAATCGCCTTCATTGGCTGCCTGGCCGCAGCCAGCCCTATATAAGGGGCTGCTGCGGCTGGGGTTAGTTGCTCAGATCTGAAGTCACAAATAAAGAGCTTTTGTTACTATCTGAGTCTTGCCTCCGTTCTTGAACCGTCCTCCCAGATATAACACCCAGAATTCCCCAGCCAGCTATATCATGGAGAATTCTGGGATTTCCCTTTGTCTTAATAAAAATAGTATTTTAACAGGGAGAAAAGTCTTCAGGTTAAACATGTAAAATTAATTTCCTCAATTCTCTGTGATTGAAAATAGATTTCTTATTGTACAAAACTGTAGTATAAAGGTAGAGAGATAAAAAGCAATTTTGATTCTTCCAAGCTATATCATACTGCTCAAAAGATAGATTCTTCAGCCAAAAGCAGCTAAATCTCAGGGAGAAGTAAGAATGGGTCAGAATGTATTTATTTATTCATTTCATATTTGTAGACCACCCATTTCCCTCAAAGAAGAAGGATAAATTCAAGAGGAAAAAAGAAGAAGAGAGAAAGAA